>NW_020220060.1:0-4176 GCF_003070985.1 Temnothorax curvispinosus | reverse complement strand
TAGTTTTAAAGCGGGAAGCCTGGAACAAGATTTTTAACGAAGAAAATAAAAAAATATTTCCGATGAAGAGTAAAGTACCCTTTAGGTTCTTGTTCTGGGCTTAAAAATTTTGTTCTGAGTTGTTCTAAGCGGTTAGAAATATATTCTAAATCGACAGTTTTGTAAGTCATTTTGTTTACGAATAAATGGCTAAAAACTGATATTTTAAAATTTTTTCTTCTTTCAATATCTCTTAAAGTTTTTAACCAATCGAACTAATACTTTGGAACAATGTTTGGAACAACTAGAACAATCTGTAGCAATAAAAAAATTTTCGATTTTCGAAAAAAGGGGGGCCAGCGGAAAATAGTTTTTTTTATTTTTTGGATTTTTGGTTTGATTTAGGGATCTGTTCTTTTGGAACAATATTTGGAACAACTAGAACAATCTGTAGCGATAAAAAATTTCAATTTTCGAAAAAAGGGGGGCCAGCCAAAAAAATTGTTTTTTTTTTATTTTATTAAAAAACTGTTTGGAATTAAGGAATATCGTTTTGGAACAATGTAGTACAAAGTCAGGACAACCTCGAACAACTTTCAAAAATATGAATTTCAAAAAAAGGGGGGCTAACTTCATACACTCGATTGTAGTCGTAAACTCATCGTATAATAACGCGTCGAAGTAACGGAGCACTGAGGCGTTTAAAGTACGCTGAAAGTTATGAAACGAAACGTAAAAAAAACGCACCGTGTTCACAGCGATGCAATCATCAGCGCTGGTGCGTGAACGTTATTGCGATTTAAATTCGGTCTTTTGTACTGTTACGTACGGAAATTTTATCCTAAAATTTTGGACGACGCACGTTGGAATTTTTGAACGGTTTAGACGATGCACACGCTATCTCAGAATTCGGAGCGAACGCTCAGGTCAATACAAATGTTTGGTTTATCCTACGGTTATCAGACGGCTGTTGATAGGCTGAGGCCCAGATGGGGTCCGAAACTACGTTTCTAGAAACTTCTAGAAAACCTCCCCCCTTAAGACGCGTAGGAAGTGATAAGAATCTCGCGCGAGAGGTTCTGGCCATTTCGGGTATAAAAAGGGCGGAAAACGCCGCGAAGCGACACATAGTTTTCGGCTTCGGGTCTGTTACTTCATTCTCGATTTTAATCGTTTTTCTACCTTTCATTCAATTCCAGACAGTTAGTGATACTGAGGAATCGCGTTAGTCTCATCAAGTGAAACTGTAAAAGCAACACGATGTTTTCGCATCGAGGATTAGTGAGTAAACTTTTCTGATATATATATTTTACATTTATTTAATATTTTTATGAGTCTTTAATTTCTGGCGTTCAATAATTAACCCTTTTTGTTCACACTGGGTAAAATACATCCCAGCGTTTTTTTGTCTTCGAAAACGACCCAGTAAACCAATGGAAATGGGCCTTGTGCCGTCATCTACAGGTAGTTGGGACCTTCAAGTATCGATCCCCGTCGGTGGTATATTTTCCCCGTTAGTTCTCTCTCGGCATTTTTTTCTGCAAAAAATTGCACCTTCATACCTCAAAATAAATAAACTTTTTGGAACGGTCGCATAAACTGCAATAATCAGTGAAAAGTGCATCATCTGAGGATGAAAAAACCGTTTGAAAAATTAAAATATCTTAAAAATTGAAAAAGTTACATTAGCTTTTGTAAAAAAGTCACTTTTCCGACTTTTTTTTTCAACAATTTTTTTACATATGTTAAATTAATTTTTTGCAAATCAAATCTATACAGTCTTTTTAAGGAAGATTTAAACTACAAGATTTTTTTTTTAAGGTTACCTACAATTTTTTATACACGTGCAAACACGCTGGGGGTGTATTTCACCCAGTGTGACCGGTACGGGATTCTTGGGAAGTGCGACCAAAAAAAGTTAAACTATGTGTCATTAGGCAGCAATTTTGTAGAAATTAATACATAATAAAACATTTATTTATCTTTTGTATTTTACTTTCCCTCTAAATCGATTTTTATATTAACAAAATAATATTCCGTAGTAAATCCATAAATATATAATCTTTCTCTCAATAATTTTAAATAATACTGTTAAAGAAATAATTTAGGAAACAAATTTCTGCTATATATCGAACATCTGTTCGCGAACAATCTGTTAAAAATTTCCTTAATTATTTCAGTTCTTAGCAGTGACAATCTCGTTAGCAAGTATCGCACTTGCCGACGTCCTCGTTCAACCCGCCCATGAACATCAATACGATAGCAATCCACGCTATTTGCAACATCAGTCTGTTTCGCAGCACGGGATAAAATCTTCGACTAAACAATATCGCGCGGAACAGTTACCGGACCAGGAATCGACGCAATATCCACCGGAAGTTAAAACAACAAAAAATGAAGATCCAAAAGAAGCTAGGCATAAAGGAATGGAAGAATATGGGCGTATAATGGATTTTATCCGCTCTCTTCAACCCTTGGTAAATGCTCATTATTCTATTACTTGATCTGATGAAATGTATATATGTTTCATTAACTTAACATTTACAATACTTTATTTATATTACTATTATTTCATTGAAAGTTCAAATTTCAATGTAACACCTAGTGACACCTAGCAATTTGTCTTATGCGACAAATATGTACATCACTGTATTATTGACAAACAGCTTTTTTTGGAATTAATTATATAACATAAACGCTGATATTTGTCGTGTTTTTTGCACACAAATTGATCATGTAAGTTACTGAATATTTCATAAAAATGATATTTCTTCAGATGGTACACAACCGAAGGAAAAGATCGGATCCTGCAAGCACTGAATCAAGTAAATCTAAGATCATTGCACATGACAATGATGTGGACGCGAAGTGGTCCTTAACTGATTTTTACAACCAAGCCAAGCATTTTACAGCCATCGACTTGTTACTTCCAGAATACGAGCCTACTGACTTTGGTAAACATTCCAAAGAATTCTGGTAGTATAATGGTTCTGTTATTATTAGTGTTATTATTTAAAAATTATTTAATAATAATAATAATTCAACTATTTTTATTTTTAATTTTTAAATTTATTATTTATTATTATTATTATTATTAAATTATTTTCCAACAATAGCAATAATAATAACAACCACTATCCCAGCTACTGCATATGTTGTCCATGTCAAACAGATTTTGCACTTGATCTTGAGGCTAACTACTCGACCAAATTTCTAAAATTGCTCATTTTTTGTGCCAGGAACATCATTAGACAGCGATAAAATTACTGTAATTCCACAATTTGTTTCTGTAATTCCTACTTTGTTCATTTATTGTAGCACGTCGAATATTCCTAGCACAGAGAACGAGCTATTAAATAAATCGGTGGACCAGTCAACTTCTCAAGTACAAAGTCCGATTGACATAGATCCAAATGACAGTATACTGTCCGTGCGGATCTATGTCCGTGCTACTATAGTAGCACGGGAAGTATGATCATTGATTTATTATTATTTTTTTTTATATCAACTGTATATAAAAATTTGTTTGCAGCGCCAACCTTATCAAGTACTTTTACGAGTGGAAAAAGGCTCAATAACAATTCCACTATTGATAGCGATATATCAGTTGCTTCTACGAATCCGTTGGATAAACTAATCCAAATTTTTGAGAGACGGGAAAAGGCGCAAAATGTTGCACCACCAAATATATATGAACCATTCGATGAGGTGGATCATATGCTACAAACAGCAGCATTACATTTGCGCAAAATGTCGCCTCAACTACAAATGCGAACTCTACAGGATATTGTCCAAATGACCTTTTCCAGACTACAGGAAGAAACAAATAATAATTAAATTTCTTTCAACTGCATGTTTTAGAAGATTCTGACAACACATTTTATATTTTTTTTATACAAGCATAATTAGCTTTAAAATTTAACAAAATAAATAAATTTATAGTTGTTTAAATTTTTTTTTATCTTTTCATTTTTTTCTTCAAAATATGGATGTAGTTGCGTATATTATGACGGTACACATGTAATACAAATTTATATTTAAAGCAGTATAATGATAATATTATTAATATAAAATAAGTCGTTTTATTTTCGACTCAACTGGCCAATTGAAACAAGATTGCACGACGTTTCGACCGAATTCCGGTCCTTATCAAGTGCTTTAATTCAAGTTACACCGATCCGCATAACAAACTTAATT
>NW_020220059.1:456-3286 GCF_003070985.1 Temnothorax curvispinosus | reverse complement strand
AACTTTGTGAGCGAAGGTTTCTTTATTAAACTTATTTATTTATTAAACCTTGAAAAGTATTAAAAGAAAATATACTTTATTATATAGTTTTTGAAAGCTCTCGATGTAAGCTAAATGTTTTTGCAATTTAATAAATATTTATTTATTAATATATTTATTTATTAATTTTTTGATTTATTGTTTAATTTATTTATTTATTTATTAAACCTTGAAAAGTATTAAAAGAAAATATACTTTATTATATAGTTTTTGAAAGCTCTCGATGTAAGCTAAATGTTTTTGCAATTTAATAAATAAATAAATGAATAAATGAATGGATGAATGTATTTAATAAATAAATAAATGAATGAATGGATGAATAGATGAATGGATGAAGGATCCATTCATCCATTCATTTATTTATTTATTAAATCCATTCATCTATTCACCCATTCATCCATTCATCCATTCATTCATTTATTTATTTATTAAATCCATTCATCCATTCACCCATTTGTTCATTATTCATTCATCCATTTATCCATTCATCCATTCATTCATTCGTTTATGTATTTATTAAATCTATTCATCCATTTATTCATTCATTTATTTATTTATAAAATTGCGAAAACCCATAGCTTACATCGAGATCTTTCAAAAACTATATAATAAAGTATATTTTTCTTTAATACTTTTCCAGAACAAACTCATATCGAAAAATTAACTACGAAAACATTTAGCTTACATCAAGAGCTTTCAAAAACTATATAATAAAGTACATTTTTCTTTAATACTTTTCCAGAACAAACCTATATCGAAAAATTAACCACGAAAACATTTAGCTTACATCAAGAGCTTTCAAAAACTATATAATAAAGTATATTTTTCTTTAATACTTTTCGAGAAAAAGAAAACGTTGCATGAAAACGTTGCAAGAAAACGTTGCAGTCGTACCCGCATACCCCCCGAGAAAGACGTAGTTCTACGTAAAAAAAAAAACAGCCCGATATCTCAATATTTGAGGAAGTTAGAGCAACCACGGACATTTTTAAAAAAATTAAAATTTTTTTTTAAAAGAACCCCTTTACCGATCATCGCCAAATTCAATACCAACCTTCCTTGTAATGTTTAATATATATTGACTATATATGGTCTTATATGATTATATATATTTACATATATATAACATCATTATATATGTTTATATATGATTATATATGATTATATTTATTTTCTCAATATTTACGGAAGTTAGAACAACCACGGACATTTCTAAAAAAATTAAAAAATTTTTTTAAAAAGAATTCCTTTAAGGTAAATGTCCCTATGGCCGACACCTATAAGGCCGACCCAACAAAAGAATGGCGTTGTCAAGCGTGACAAAAATAAATTCGATAAAGAGTTTCATACTGGTGGATAGCTTCATCCATGCACTTTCCAAAAATCGTAGGCTCAATCCATTCCGTCAAGTATTTTTCTAGATAGAGAAGAATAAAGGCGCACTAGTGCGTGCCCTCTCTACCGACCAGCTGTGTCCAATTTTGACCGGGCATGTCCCCATTACCGATTACCTTTTTTCAGAGCATGCGAGGCGGAGGTTTCAACCGAAAAGTAAACATAAAAATAAACATAAATCAATGATAAACATGATAAATACACATAAGTCATGAAAAGGTATTTTTATCAAGCCAAACCTGGACGACGACGACGACGACGATGGCGATGACGGTAACGACGGCGACTCTCCGCGCTTGGCAGCGTACGAGTCGCTGCTGAGCTGATAATTGCTCGCGCGTCGCCTGTCCATCCTGAACGAAGGGAAACGCTCGCGGTAACAACGGCTCGCACTGTGCCAGAGCTTACGCACGTAACCGGTACCGTGGACGTGGACGACACGGAGGGCCGCGCCGAGCTCGTGAATCGCCTCCCGCAGGTAACCGAGAACGTGATACGCGTGCGGCGACAGCAGACTGTCGTTGACGAGCAGGCGTTGTATATCAGCACGCACCCACACGTCACACTCAACACCACGGCGCCGCGACTACCGAGATCCCACATAGTACTGCCTCTAAGCGGATAACCTCACCGCAGCCGTCGGCTTCCGCAGCTTCGATGATACTGACGTTTACGTGTATGGTACTGGGGACATGCAGGCGTTTTGCTGTGTCTGACCTCGACCATCGAATAAATAAAAAAAATGACAGTTTTTGACTAATTTTTTTTTTCGAATATGGCAATCAAATTGTAACAAACCATTTAGCGCTCGGATTATTCCTTACAAAAGGATTTTGAACGAAATACGGACTATTTAGGCGACCGACAATTCCTAACCTCACTCTTAAGAATACGCGTGGATGGTGACGTGCGGCAAGAAATGCGAAAAAAAATATATTTAACTATTGTACTTACTCTGCACGTTATAATTATTTTGTACTGCACGAATTCCTGAATTTTTCCACTGCACTAATGAACGTGTTGTTGAATCAGCAGCCTCGTAAACAACGTTTCACGTCAAAAAAGTCGGTAGAGGGAACATGGTCGGCCATGGGGACATTTACCTTACCGATCATCGCCAAATTCAATACCAACCTTCCTTGAATGATACTCTATCGATTAAAAAAAAAACAGCCCGATATCTCAATATTTGAGGAAGTTAGGAGCAACCACGGACATTTCTAAAAAAATTAAAATTTTTTTTTTAAAAGAACCCCTTTACCGATCATTGCCAAATTCAATACCAACCTTCCTTGAATGATACTCTATCGATTAAAAAAAAAAACAACCCGATATCTCAATATTTGCGGAAGTTAGAGCAACCACGGACATTTCTAAAAAAATTAAAAAAAAAAAA
>NW_020220059.1:0-356 GCF_003070985.1 Temnothorax curvispinosus | reverse complement strand
AAAAAAAAAACCCCCTTTACCGATCATCGCCAAATTCAATACCAACCTTCCTTGAATGATACTCTATCGATTAAAAAAAAAAACAGCCCGATATCTCAATATTTGCGAAAGTTAGAGCAACCACAGACATTAAATCTGCACATACATACACACATACGGACAGGCGATTTTGATGCGATGTTTCGACATTTTAGAACACTCTGAACATATTGGCATCAAAAACTCAAAAACCAATCTCTTCGTTGGTTTCTTCTACCTCTATTTCATATATAAATCACTTAAATTTGGTTGATTAGACCCAACTTTATACGCAATCAAAGGTTCATATACGAAATTCACGAAAACAAAGCTTCCTC
>NW_020220058.1:0-2458 GCF_003070985.1 Temnothorax curvispinosus | reverse complement strand
GAAAAAGAACCCATCAACGGAGACGTTCTGTCGGATCGAAGCCACCTTGCATCACCCAGGACGTCACAAGTTGAAATTTTTTGGTGGCAGCGGTGGGATTGCAAAAAAGGCGATCCCGACTGGGAAGCTGAAAGGATTGGACATCTGGAAAGCGTCCCTTGGGACAACACTTCAATTCTCTGGAAGCTGAGTGAGCCAGTAGCGGAAGAAGAAGCCGATTGCTGTATTCATTCTACAACATCCTGTCTCTACTAACGAGAAGAGGATCTTTTCCGGAGAGAAGCTGCAGGGATAAGGCTGCGAGCGTGTGGACAAGGCTTCATGGAGTCGCGCATAACTATCATTCTTCTTTTCATTATCATACGATACATGTAAGTGCGAATTTGCCAATATTACGAACTTTTACATTATTACATTTCCTTTTAACGAATAAGTAATTATAATAAATAAAAATGGCTACAGACGGAATAAATGATTTAACTAGACAGATAGGCGACATGAATATTAACGCGACCGACGCGAATCGTAGAGCTAATGCGCCGTATATAAGTTTGCGAGATGCAGCCGAGACAATTCTCCCGTTTGATGGAAAAAATATGCCCGTCCTACAATTTGCTAATAGTTGCATGCACGCTAAAAATATGATTTCTCCTACCGCGGAATATGGACTTGTTCAAATGATAAAAAATAAGTTAGTCGGACCTGCATTGAGGGTGGCATTAAGTGGAGAATATAATGATATAGAATCTTTGTTAGCAGTCTTAAGAACTAGATTTGCACCAGTTTATTCTTCGTCACAATTGCACGGGGAACTTGCTAAAGTAACTCAACATCCCGACGAATCAGTAGTCGATTACGGTAGCCGAGTATCAATGATCCTGCAACAATTAAAATCTTGTTATCAAACTGAAAATCCGAATCAGGCGATACAATTTTTAAATTCTGCTGAAAGCAATGCTGTAAGAAATTTTCTAACTGGTTTAAAAACAGACATTTATACAAGAATGTATCCACGAGACGCAATTACTTTGAATACCGCGATAGAATCCGCAATAAAAGCTGAAACAGAATATCAGGAACACGCGCAACGTATAAGAATAACGGAAGGACTCATACAATCAATTCGATGCAATAATTGTCTTGGATATGGTCATGATACTTATTCATGCAGTACTATTAATCCTCTTGCACAAATATCTCATGTGCAATGGCAACCAAAGGTATGTTCGTATTGTAAAAATTCTGGACATGTACGAGCAGAATGTAAAGCCTTACAACCGCGAATTTTGAACCGAAATCCCTTATTAAATAATGTTCGAAATCCTTTGATAAATAATGCCACGAGAAATATGAATTTTAATAATAATAATCGTTTTAATCGTCTAAATTTAGCTAATCCGCGAAACGCTGGTTTAATTTGCCGATACTGCAAGATTCCTGGCCACAGTCTTGAACAATGTCGAAAGAGACAATATAATAATAATCTGCGAAATCAAGGAAATCAATATTTCAATAGAGAAAATAGAATTTCTGAAAACGTACGACGCGACAGAGCCCAAGAGAATTCGGGAAACCGAGATCGGGCTCAGCGAGTAGGCGCAGCGCTGAACGAACGCCCGCGAGTGCGCCTGGTCAACCCGGAGGAACCTCAAGAGGAAACGCAAGTGTAAAAATCTGTAATAAGATCGGGAAACCACCTTCTGTCGTTCTGCCAAGTAAAAATCTTCTCGACGAACGCGCTAGCTTTATGATAGATACGGGATCCGACATAAATTTGATAAAAGAGAATTCGCTCCATGAGAATGTGCCCATTGATAAGAAAATAGTATTCGAGCTTAGTGGAATAACTAAAGGACGAACACGCACGATAGGCGTAGCTAAATTACGCATTCTCGATGCTGATGCATGGTTTCATGTAGTTCCTAATAATTTTCCAATTAAGTCAGATGGAATACTAGGCACGGAATTCTTCAAAAATCAAAAGGCAACTATAGACTACCCGAGGGCTTGTCTGGTTGTGAACGGAGTATCGTACTATTTCCATAACGACGAAATCGTCACTATTCCCGCTAGAACGCGAAAACAAATATTTGTTCGTATAGCAAATCCTGAAATAAAATACGGATATATTCCAAAATTAGATGCCGGATTGCAGGTGTACTTAGGTAACGCCGTAGTCTCGAATCGTGATGGGATAGCACATCTATATGTTATTAACTCATCGGACGAAGACGTAGAATTAGCAATACCGACTGTAAAAATATATCCATTCAAAGAGCTAAATAACGAAGAAATGGACGCAAATGACGCAGAAGAAGACTCAAAGGACAATAAAACACGAGTTGATCAAATAATACAACTACTACGTCTCGATCATTTAAATGCGGAAGAAAAAACTAGTGTCACTAGGCTAGTAACAAAATATGCGGAACGATTTCATTTGCCAGGAGAATCGCTA
>NW_020220057.1:244574-281125 GCF_003070985.1 Temnothorax curvispinosus | reverse complement strand
AAAGTGGGATTTATTTGCAACCAAAGATTTCTAAATTTTTTTATTTATAATCCGGATTAAATGTTTTGATATCGATATAAATGATACTTTCTAGATTTTCTAATGTAGAGAATACGCAACTACAATACGCGCTTCTATCGAATACAATTGTATTCATGCAAATGCCCGTCACAGCAAGACGAATATACAGAATTTGCTATCCGATAAAAATGTAAATATAAATTGAGCTACGGTTCTTTGAGCAATTTCAAGCCGATATATACGTATTTCTAAGATTATTAATATATTTTAAAAATTTGTTTCTTAAAATTAAATATGTTTATTTCTTAAATTTATAAGTGATTTGAAATTTTTACGAGCCAAGTTTTAAGTTTGCAAATAAACGACTGTCATCTTCCTTGTGCAATTTCTCATGGGCTGCAGTTTAACGGAAGTTTAAATGCTGAGAAGTGCCGTTTAATTGCCGCTTGATGCTGAAAATAAAGAAGGCGCGAAAAAGATGACGTCCAATTAAACTTTCGCTAAAGAGAAATCGACGCCAAATTGATTAAGGAGTTCGCAGCTGGGAGAAAGCGCGATAATTCGCGGAAATTCCTAGATATTTTATAAACTTCAAGTTTTTTGAGAAAAAAGTGTTTAGAAAAATATTATATCATATTTTTTTATCAGTCATTAATTATTAGTCATTTATTTAACGCAAAAAATGTAACATTGTTGTATTAATATTTATATTTTGATTTTAATTATTTTATTTATGTTTTTAAAAGAATCAAAAATATCTCAACTATAAATATAATTAAGTAAAATATTTTACTTACCGGAACGGTACATTTTAAAGTAATTATATATATAGATATATTTAATTCTCATTATGTCGTCTCACACGTAATACTTTAATTCGACTTAACATATTTCTGCAGTTTTCAACATTATCCGATAACTCATAAACATAAATACCTAAATTGCATAAAATATAGATAACAGAAAATCGCTCTAGAATTAAAGTATATCCAAAGATCATCTTTATATTGCCCGGGGATTCCTAATTGATAGAAACTATACCGCAATCCCAGGACACCCTGTACGTTATCGCGCGATTCGATTTGCCGCATTCGTAATCGTTCGCCTAATTCGGCCGTCCATCCCTGCGTTCGTGCGTGCGTGCATGCGCGCGCGCGCGCGCGTATGATCTTATGCGTGCACGCGTGCGAGCGAGCGGTCCTCTGCGTCCGATTCTTATGCGTGTGCGATGCATGTCCGTGTATCCGGCGAATCGATCGGTATAGCCGGGGCTTTATTTGAGCTCGCGTTGCGAAACTGGTTATGTACTTAACGTGGAATAACCGTCGGAGACAGGTGTCCCGAACTCCTCTCTCGACGCCGACCATCACGAGATAGTCGGTCCGATCATCGATGGCAGCCTGGGAAGAAGATGCGGAAGGCCGCGTCGAGAACACGTAAACACACACACGCACGTAGACCGCAGACTGCCGCGTTTTCTTTGCCCACAGCCCTGAAAGATAGCCCCGCGTTCTTGAATGTCACGATCGTCGCCGATAAAGAGATCAATCAGTCCCTCGCCTGAAAAAATTATCGCATATGGGTTAAGAAGTTATCAATGGGAAGGCATGAATTAATTGATAGCAGGTTTCATATGAATTGAATCTTATCATTTATGTGGGAGATTAATTTTAATTAACCGCGGTTTCAAGAGTTAACGAGTGATATAATGACAGATGATAATAATCACCTATTACTATCTCCTGTTGTAATCATCCCGTCCTGTAGTAATCAATAATTTTCTTATTATGATAAATAAGGGATAAGTATGACATTTTGATACATAGACTTGTTAAAATTCCGAATGTTGTTAATATTCCTCGTTAGGAATAGATTCGGGCCTCGTAAGAAATTACGAGGCACGTTTCTTGTATAACGGAAGACAGATTTATTCCTTATGAGTACAAACTAGTGTCTTAAACCTAATAGTGATTAAGAAATCTTCTGTATATTTTATTTAGGGCCTTCCTAAAACTCTAGGTTCATAATTGCTTGTTTACAATCAGTGAAACTTCAACATCCCTCAATTCTAAGGAAAAAAAAGCATGGAACCACGCGGCAGAAGTACCTATATTTATGTTTTAAGTTCTTCAATTTTCGTCTAAATACACATAAGAAATTCACATTAATCACTTGTTATTATACTTCTTCTCCACTCTTTTATCGTATCTTCTTCTAATTTTTAGATATTTTTGTCGTTACGCCGGATCCGCCGGATCATTAATTGTTGTTAGATTACGTTGACGAGATCTATTTTCTGGAGGACGCAAAACGAGCGAGTTTGTCGTCATGATGAGGAGAAAGAGAGGAGGATTTGGATCATAGCTCGCGGATGCATGTATTTCGTATGCGTGTGTGTGGGTGCAATACATGTAGGTGTATGTGTGGTCGATACCGTGGCTGGTTGTGCGAGTCGTCTGGTCAGCTGGCGCCAGGACCATGACAGCTTCCTACCAGAGCGCACTTCGCCTCATTAATCTTGCTTTATAGCCGCTGTTGCACCTAAGTCCCTCGTTCTCTCGGTTCCTCCTCGGCGCTCTTCTTCGCGATTTCTCTCGGCGCGATGGGCGCTTCGTGCCGGTCAATCCGCCGTTTAAAACAGCTTTAAGTTGAATTCCTAAGTCGAATAATGAAAAAGACCCTGTATTATGACTCTGTCACGATACAAATCTCGAAAGAAAATTTAAAATAATAATACTCGGTAAAGAATAAACAAAAATATTCGATGTCTTGCGAGTTTTATATATAATGAAGATGTACGTACAATATACATGTATGCGTCACGTGTGTATATTACACGATATAAAAATTAAGCGGAGAATAATAACAAACTTTCTTTAAAACTTATCTTAAAATTGAACTTAAAGTTTGTGAAAGTAAATTTGCAGTCCAAAATTAGATTGAAAATCTCTAAACTGTTACTCGGATTATTATACACGGATCGTATTATCAATAATGTTATAAAAAATTCATCTTTGTTCTCGTTCGTGTTTTCTAAAATAATTCCACATGTTTAAAAATTGTTTAAGTAATGAACACTATTGCATTTGCGGCGAAATATGATAAAAATGATCAAAATGTGCCAGTGCAAGAATCGCTAATGCGCCAGTAACCAAGTGCTCAAACTCTGCAATGTGTTCTGTTTCAAAATGATAGAGCAATCTTTGTTAACGAAACGTTGAAATTGATCTAGCCGATATATGAGCGTATCGAGCGAACATTAAAAAGCTTGCGAAGGCTACTTTTAGTCGAATCGTATTAGGAATGCAAACAGTATCCTCTTTAATTCTTTTGTAACGAAATTATTTTTCACACACACTTTTGTGTTCTTTCCTAATTAAATAAATTATTTAACACAAAACACAATGCACACACCAACACCCATTAAGAAATATGAAATATATGTCTACAATGTAATATTAAAAATTATATATTTTAATTAAAACTAATGTTATTAATATACTAATTGTGTAACGAGAGAGAAAGAGGGGGGAAGAAGAAGAAAGAGAGGAGTGGAACATTTATGATCAAGGCAAGCACGATCGTCCAGGATGTGTCTCTTCTTTTTCTTTTATAACAGGACCGGCAATTATTATTAGCTATTACGTTTTCTCTCGTCATTTTATGATTTTCAATATTAAGTATTTTAGTCATTTTACGTCAAATTAAAGAAAATGTATGAACGATAAAGGAACCGGGAACGACGGAACGCCCGTGACATAAAGTCGAACATAACCGTTCAAGACGAGCGCCCTTTTATCCCTTTTCAAGTCAGGTATGCACTGAGCCAATTACTATACTCGCGCTATGTGTGTAACCGTCGAAAATTAAGTAATGCTTATGAAGGCGGATAAATGCACCTGCGCCTGCCTCTTAGCAGGTGCGTACCCACGGTTCGGTTCGGGCTTTTCGGGCCCTCACACGAAAATAAGAGGCGTGGAGCCGGATCGCGTGTCCTTGCGCTGCAAATGCATAATAATCTGCCTCGCGGTGCGTGCACGCATGTAGCCTTGCGGTTCTCATTGTTGCTATACGCTTCCGCAAAATAACATCTCGTGACCTTTATCTTTCGTATAGCGACGATAGTAGTTGACGACGGCAGATTGTCACCGCCACTTAATTTTCTATTTCTAATTCCTTACAAATTTAGAATCTTTTTTCACAATATTTGCAACGCATATAGATAAAGAGAGTTATATTTGAACACCAGTCAGAAAACGCGAACAATCTTATCTCAAATTTCATTCGAAATGACCGTGCGTCATGCAAAAGATTATCGACATCTTTTGTGTTTGTCAAGAGTGACATTTTTTATATCACTCTATTTTTTTTTTTTTTAGAACATAACATACGCTCTCTCAAATAGGATATTTAAACTGTTCAAATGTATCGATTTTCCTCAATTATCTTGTTCGTCCGTGAAATGTCTAAGATACTTGATACATGAGAACGATATGTTCGCGAGAAGGGCGACGAACATATAAGGGACATTCGTAGCGTGAGAGAGGATTGAAAGAGAAGAGAGGAGAGCCCGTATCGCGATGTTGTGTTTCGAGCACCTGCTCGCTCGCCCGGTCGGCATTCTTTCGCTTCATCTGCAGGCAACGAAACTGCCATCCGTGAATCGCGCATAGAGATGCTCTAATTGCACATGGAAGTCAAGTGGAAGTCATAAATAGTACCTCCTCGCGAGACTCCGGTGGCGTCAAAATCGATTAACGCTTAAATCGATTTCCTCTCTTCCGCTCGCACTATAGACAAGTGTTATCTAGCACGGTCTACAAGGAACATGTTTCATGTACCTTTTCCATGTATTTATTTTTATCTGTAATGGGACTACATCCCTGTAATTAACTAATCAAGATTGTTGCTGTAACTCGTCGCTTTTCAAACGCGAGGATCGTGCCTTTTAAAAACGTTTGCTCTCGCTCGATTGCCCTTTTTCCTTTTTTTTAAGAAAAATGCTATTCGATATATCCATATAATCGATTTGATGCGGCACACTTTTACTTCGGGCAGATTAATTAAATCTTCTACTAGGTTTGGGTCAGCTAACCCAATGGGTACAACTGATACCATACAACAAATAGAAGATGAATCAGAATAAAACGCGATCCAATTTTTATTTAATCTTAAATTTATTAGCCGTTATTAGGATCAATTAATTCGATGCTTAAATGGCGGAGTAGGTACAGAACGGAATCCGATATATTCTGAGTACTCGCTTCATTTCGAAGTTGTACGAATATGCGAATACTTTTGTGATGCCCGAATTCATCCGTGCGCGCAAATAATACGATCATTTAAATATTTGCATACCCGGTTGCTTCTTCTGTTCTGTACTCCCGCGTGCGTATCTCGTTGCGCACATATCTTTCTTACACTGCCTCCTCTCGCCCCTGCGGCTCCATGCAGCCTCCGCGTCAACTTCCCCAGGTTACTTCCCTAACGCCTGTGTTACACGTGCAACTCGTGGCGATTCCGGCCGACGGCGAGCATGCACACGTGTGTTACATGCGTATGTGATGCTGGCCGCCCGTGGCGTAGCGCGGCGAGTAAAACCGCACGCTCGTGTTTTCGAGGCAGGTAGCCGAACGGCCGAGCGCGAGAACGTCATCGCCACCTGCCGCATCTCCGGATAATGGTGGAAGGAGGCGCGGATCGCGAAAGATGGGCGAGAGGCGACGGCAGCGCAAGAGAATTATTATTTTTTCAAGCAATTTGCCCTTATGCTAAACAGCTGCCGAACCGGACACGGCCCGGACGCGCCTCGCGCCTCCGTCGCTAATAATCCGACTGTCAACCGAATTACAAAAGGATAATTAAATAAAATCGAAGAATTATAACGCAAAAGCTATATACATGCAGGAGATAAAATTCTTCCGCACTTTAACATCTCGAATTCCTCTCCTTGCAACAATTAAAAAATATATTTGCATGATCTCTACAAAATGTTAAGTGCTATTGCAGCGCATCGAGTTCTATTCAGATCCGTCTGATCTTAATAGTTTTTCAAAAATTCTACGAAAAGCGCCGAAAGGAAACCGAAAAGACACAAACAAAATATTTGAGATTAATAGATAAAGGAAGTATCGCAACTTAAAAAATGCTATGATTGTCGCAAATAGAGCGGCGCAAAACTATCGCAGTTTCGCGAGTACATATACGTACCGAACTTGTGTCCCATGTATCGTGCAGTGGCAAGTAACACAATTGGATTGTTGGCCGATATCGTTATCTTTTGTGGGCCAGATGTGCGCATTCGCTCGGGGAACACCCCCGCGTCATCGTGCCGACGCCGACGACGTGTTCAGCGTTGTTACACCTGAATACATTCCGTGTCCACGTGTGCGTTTGTACGCGTTTTTACGAACCGCTTTTAGATCCACTTTTACCTCCGTCGCCGCGATAACAGTCGCGATTTCATATTCCATCTCGGGTGCTTAGGCAAACTCGCGAAATCTGGCTGTAACTGGTTATGCACGTATAGTACGCCTGACCGAGCAATGTGTCCGCTGAGCTTGAATTTACCACGAATTTTTGTTCGACATTGTATTCGCGAGACGATACGGATGCCGTCTTATCTCATATATCTTATACTTTCGTGCTAAAATTTCCATTGTTTTATTAGAATTGTTCGATGAAGGTCGCGATAAATTTTTTTGATAATTCTATAATCTAAGCTAACGAATAAAAAATGTACGCAATAATATTCAGAATAAATTAAAAACTCATTGACGAGCTTCCGTATATTTTTGCTCTATTTCTGATGAGCGAAAAATTCGCGAATAAGAAATGATATTAATTTCAGGGAAATATAACTAACTTACGTGAGAGGAAAGAATGGGAAAAGGTTGTGGAATGGCCAGCATAGGGAAGGCTGTTGCACAAAAAAGACACGATTTTCGTTGTTGAATTTCACTTTCATTTGAACTTTGTTTGAAGTTTTTTTTATCTTATAACATAGAAAGGTACACATCGAATATCGCATCGGATCGTCGCGTATAAGGCCAACGTGCAAATGCGTTCCTTTCTCGCACCGCGTTCAATTACTGTACATTCGCTTCGGCATATATCGTTAGTCGTAACACATCATTACATTCACTATTTACAAAAATCGAGACGCAGTCGACGGTACTGCGCGAAAAGACTGAGCACAGATCAACTCCTCTTCGACTACTTTTTTAGCTTTATCTCAGTATCAGGTAACGTCCTCCTATTGCGATAGCGTTAACGCTACGGAATATTTTTTAAATAAATTGCGCACAATTATTCTTTTGTTAACAATTTAACGTATATCCCACAGTAAAAATCATTTAATACACTTTTTTAAGATTACCGATATTAACATTCAATAATATTAAAACCAATTCTAAAAAAAAAACCACATATTACACTTATATCATTTACATTCTGTTTTCGATTATCAATAGTGAGTTCCAAAAATTGAAAAGTAGTAGTCTTCCCGAAAAATGAGACGATCCTGGCAGATCCTGTCTAATTATAGCGATGATACTTTCATTACACATGTTCAGTACACATTACCTGACTATCATATGTTCTAGGAAGACGATACCGTTTGTAGCTTCGTAATTTAATGCATAACATTCACCGCCTCACCAAGAATACCACAAGCAATATTATTATTGTCTTTCTTTTTTTTATTCGTCCTTTTTCGTCTTTGCGCATGTCTCCTAGATCGTCATTTTGTAAGCCAGTGCAACAGATTTGAGGCGACCGATCATTCCTTTTGTTCTTTCATTCAAATAAATGCATCTCAATGAATCGTAGCTTGAAAATCATCGCTCTAGGCGACACACGAATCCGCTCGGCCGAGTTAAGGCGCATTCGCATGCTTCACATTTAACCCTTTCAAACGGCAACGTATACCGAAGAATATTTAAAATTCCGCCAGAAAAATACATCGTGTATCATAATACTCTGTGAATCTATCGTCGCGAAAATAGAAATTTACAGAATTATTATGTTCATGAAAAATAAATTTTGTTCATAAGAATCATTCTGTAGGATTCTAGGATTGAAAAAAATAAGGAAATAGATTTTATATTTTTGTTATAAAATAATTTCATGATATTACGAATGTACAAAAATCATATTTTTCATAATTTTATCTTACTTTAAGATAAAAATACCGATGTATTTTGTGGGATTAGCAAATAAGATGTAATAAATTTACCGTTATCATTTCGAAAGGGTTAAGATAGCTTCGAGACTAGCTTCTATCATGAATTGTCAAATTCTACGTAAACGTACGTTCGTCGTTCTCTAATGTCCGTGACGCGGTGTAATGACTGCAGCAGTGTCTGTTGTAAATCGAGTGTAATCTAAGTATGAGAATCTTTCTAAAGATTTATTGTCTGATTGCGCAACTGCTATCGGTATGTAGGTAGACGAATCCCCATTGCGGGCGCCGCGAGAAATTCTCTGCTGATAGTGTGTCCATTAAAATTTAGAGCTTATTACGATTTCAAAAAGCGTAACATACAATTTTTGTAAAACGACAAGTATCCTATAACGTTTTCTGCGAACAAGACGTAATTTAAATTATCTTATCATTATTCTTTTCGAAAATTCTTCCATCGCGACTCTATTTAATGCATTCCTGGTCGATACTCTATAGTCTATACGAATTAATACGCGTAGCGTAGAAACCGGCGAGGATCAGTTGCTTAGGTTAACGGCTTATTTAACCCTAGGTTGTCCTCCCCTCCCCGCGAATCAAATGGCATCGAGAATAGAAGACGTGTATAAGCGTTTGACAGTGCGGAGCGGAACATCTCTCCTGTTCTGTTTCCGTTACAGACTCCACTGTCCTTTATTTCCATTATGTTCCCGTTGTTCAGGTGGAAACGCGATTCGTTTAGTCGTCTTTCCGCTTTCTGAGCTTGCCCTCCGTCTGAATGGTCCTGGAGACCAGCTCCACGCAGCTACTCAAGCTTTGCAGGCCGTTGCTTTTTGTGGCCATCACCTCGCCGTCCTTCCCGAGACTGTTGACGAGCGTCATGATGTAGCTGCAGGCGATCCTCAGTACCGATAGCTTCGACAGCTTCTGGTTATGCGAGTAGGCGGGTATCGCGCGTCTCAACGTGTCGAAGGCCGCGCTGATGGTATGCACCCTGGTTCTCTCTCGAGCGTTCGCCTCTATCCGTCTCTCCCTTGTCATGTTCTTGTAATTTCTCTGCTGGCCGCCCTGATGGTGGTGTCTCGACGCGGAGGCCGCTTGGTGACTCTGGTGACTTCGCTGACTTTGATGAGCCTGGTGATTTTGATGATTACGACCGGACGAAGTCGCCAACAGGTGTTCCATCATGTACGACGGCGTTTTCTCATAGGAACCACTTACAGCGGGATGCGACGGCACTCGGGGCGCCTCGTTTCTCACCACCAAGGACAACGGTTCGTCCTGCAGCCTAGGGTGCGGTAGAGAGATCACGCTTTCCGACGGAGGCGTCGTTGCCGCTATTGGCGTTGCCAATGACTCGAACAATCGCTGACGAGGCTCTCGTCGAGAGGAAACAGCCGATCGATTATGACCGGGAGAATGTTGTAGTCTCCTAAACGATTCGTGCAGCCTCTGCGTCGTCTCGTCTTGGTCTCTCCTCCTTTCTTCTTCTTTTCTCTCGCTGGACAATGCCGTTGTCGTCGTGGTTGTCGTCGTTGTCGTGTTGGAGATCGTGCTCGTCGACGTCGTCGTCGAAGTCACGGTTGTCTTGGATTCGTTTTTGTAGGAAGCAGGAATCCACGGTCGGAAGGGATTCGGCGTGTTCAGCGACCTGGCCTCTTCTTGATCCACGGTAGTCGAGGAGACGATCTCCGAGGAGGAGATCGGATCGAATCGTCTCTTCTTCAATGGCGTCGCGATGACCGCTGGTTCCTGAATCTTCCGCGGCTCCGCTAGCTTCCGCTTGTTTCGCAACGAGATCGGTGTCACCTGCACCTCGACACTATCTTCGGACGAAGTAGGTGAATGCAGGCTCGATCTGCTGTCCTCGTCGACGCTGCTGCAGGAACCGCTGTCCCTTTCGGAACCCGCCATGACACCGGCTGTAACAAAATAGAGAAAAATACGCGTTAGTTATGGCTATCCTGCACTATAAGTATTATAGATATATAATAAGTAGACGATATAATAGAAATAAATAATTAATTACGCCACACAATTTAATCTTTCGTTCCTTTTTATAGGTATACACGGAAAAAAATAATGTTAATTGTATCAACAGCATCGGTACGTTATTGAGATAAAATTTATTGATGCAACATCAATATTAATGAACAAAAAACATCAGATATAATTAATTGTTTTAATAATTTAAATATTTGATCCAATAATATCCAATTGAATTAACTACATATGCTTGTGACAGCCCGTGACGTCGACGTTTAATTGAAGCAACTTCATTTTTTTTCCGTGTACTGAATCTAAAAATATAATCAAAATTTTTCTATTATCCTTTGGATTGTTATGTGCATATGTTATACCGTGGTATTTTTAGAATGTGGAACATATAATATGATACGAAGATTTTTTTATTAAATTGCGGTTTATATTACACTTCGTCTCTATTATACAAAAAATGTTACAAAAATTACATCGTTTACCGCATAAATCAATCAGGTTATGATTTTAATGTAAGATAAACCGCTCGAGGAATTCGTCATTGAATGCGCGGTGCCATGCAGTGTCCACTTGCGGACGACATGTAGGTAAATAATGTTCCTCGGTAATGTAGGCGCGTTACGAAATCCTACCGAATTCTCGCACTATGAGATTGTGTTCGCAACGGAACGGAGGCCGATGCTGGCGACGGCGGCAGCGGCGGAGGCGCACGTGTTTCCCTCGCGATTCCGTGGGCGGAACCGCGCTTCGGACACGCGGGAGGTTTTCTGCTTTGATGCGTCATCCAGCTGGTACCATCTGGCGCGCACACAGGGACCCGACCCGAGCGAGAGAGGATTATAATATACTCGCGCCGTCTTCGCTCGCCTCTCCTCCCGTCCGCTTCGCCGACCCGAGCCGACTCTCGGATTCCAAGGCGGAGACTAATTTCGCTGATTTTAGTATCGCCGGCGAAGACGCTTGTCATCGCGCGAACAGTTCCACCTCGCTTGTTTTCAGCGTCTGATGCATTTCGGAAGGGGCCAAAATGATTCCGCGTACTTCTATATGATTTCGCACGCACGATTTTAGTGCTTTTACAGATACCGAGGTTCTCTTGCTTTCCTCGAAATAACAACGCGATATGTGTATGTATATATATATATATGTATATATTTATATATTTTTTTAATATCTAGACTAGAGATTCTTGGAAAAGCTGGAGCAATACGCGTTTCGCAAGGCGACGCGCACGAGTCAAGAATCGCGAAACTGTATACAACGCGCGAGTTATCAAACCGAATGACGTAATTGTCTTGTTTGTGTAACAAATGCGTTTGCAAACACGACGGTGCGTAATTTTATCCGGCGTCAGAGCGGCGATCGCGATTTCACGACCTTTCTCACATTTCCCGACCGCGAGACACGTAAAATTCCGCGAGTGATACCGTGATACGCGATCTCAAACTTTTTGACATTCTTTCCGTGTGATTACGTAAGTAAATTATTCGATGAATTCTCGTGCGGGCATTCGGTAGCGAAAACGAACGGTCGGTTTCATTCGATCATCGATCGAAGCTAATAATTCATACGAGCCGATGATCGCTCACTGCGCAGTGACTGATCGAGCGCAACTTAAGCGTTGCAATGTTGCAGATGCATCGGATTTCTCGATCGCGGATCACTGGCGCCACAGCCGGCGCGATTCTTTCATCTCGCTCTGTCTCGTTTTCGCATTCACTCTCTCTCTCTTTCCGTCTTACTATCGGTCTCCTCTCCCGAATACGATTACTGTGAATGGAATCAGTTAACATCCTTAAGAGGCGTCTGACGCTGTATTTATTCAAAATCGAAGCCGGCGTTTGGCACAAGGTCCTTAGTCCTTATACTACTAGCTGTCTTTCTTGAATTCTCCAATTTTGTAACGCTCTAATTTTAATTGGAATAATTTGTAACAGAAAATATAAGATAAAATATGTGTGTGCGAAAAAAATTATTTTCATAACGTCTAACAATAAGATATAATTGGAAAATACGCTAGTAAGTCCCTCGGTTCTCCGATTAGAAATCTAAGGGACAAATGGCGTAAACCGGCTGGATTTCGATGCTGCGGTATTAATAAACGCCATTTCTCACCCTTCTCCTCTCCGCCGCTCTATACTCTTCCTTTTTCTCGTGTCCTCTCCTCTCGAGAGAAACAAGCTGGGAAGAGCAGAGCACGGCCGCCACATGGCGCTGGCGCCAACCTCGTCTGTTCGTTGCTCTCCTTTTATTGCCTTTCCGTGAGGAGAGGAGTCATCGCGATCGCGAATCGCGACGGGATCGCAACTGGATCGTCTTTCCTTTCTGGTTGGCGATCACGCTGACCTCGGCGCGGACGCTTTCCCGAAAATCTCTCGTAGATACCGCGTATCTTGGAAGTCGTCCAACCGAAGGGCTCCTCGCCGGAATTCCTCCGAGCGCGGTAAGTGCCCGCCGATTGGAGCTAAACATAGATTCCCTGTCCGCCGCCGCCGCAGCGCCGTTTCGGCTCGAGCGCGACCAACGGCGTTGACTTCTCGCGACGCGATAAGTCATGGGTTAAAGTTGGATTAATTGGAACGAGATCCCAGTTTGTTCAATGCCGCCGCTCCTCTTTTCGTCGCCGAACAAATTGGATCGAAAAGCAGGGCGAATTATAATAGAACGGGAAAGCGCGAACAAGTGAGGCGGAGCTGCTCTCGCGCAAGTGAGATAACGTTAACTGGCCACCTGGCATCTCTGTTCGTCGCGCGTGTTAGTTTAGAAGCGTTATCGTACCGATAACAAGGCCGCACTCTCGATAGCAGCCATCTGCCACCGCCATTGGCGACGATTATTATTGTTTTAACGAACGAAGAAATCTCTTCCTTGTAGTGTTTACTTGAACTCGCTTATTACCGATGCATCGATATTATAAGTACCCATAATGCTGCATTTTCGATATTGACTATAAGGCTCATCAGTTAACTTTCATCGATAATTGCGCGCCATTTATTTCTGAGATTCCATAGTATATGTAACGTAAACTATATGCTAAATGTGCGCATTTATGATAAAAATGAACTGAGAATACGCGCCTAAATATCGAGCTCTACATAATTGGTTATCAGTTTTTCTTTAATTACTTTAAACAATGCGGACAAAGTGAAAAGCATAAGTATTTTTAAAGACGATATTGCGTGCGTGGTACCGATACCAAAAGTAACGACAATCTGCTAAATTTATGCATCTCTACATAGAAAAACTTTCATCGCCTCGTAATCTTATCACACGCGTAAAAAACGAAAGGTCGCGAGCGCGTGGAAAGGAAATTATCGCGACGGTGCCGGGAAGAGTTTAGGTCATTTGGGGTCATCAGTAGGCGCCGGCCGAGACACATGCTCGATCATCGGCCGATTCATAAATATCGGACGAAAAAAAACTAAGTCGACGAAGGAGGTCGCGCGTTTACGACTCGCTGCGTGCTACTGATTGTGTCATCTCAGTCATCTCAAACAGGATGTATCTTCCCTCCAAAATTTTCTGCAAAAAAAAACAGGAGAATATTCGCAGTTTAAGTTATAACCGGATAAAACGACCGAACAAAGGCAAATAAAGGGGACACACGTGCCGTTCTTTTCCTCGCAAAATACAAAATTAGACCGCCCGAGGTTCGGATGCGATTACGATCCACGTGGAGCAATTTTGACCTAGAAAGGATCTCAATCTCTCTCTCTGCAGTTTCTAGACGGCTAATTGAATAATGATATCCCGCTGGGGACCGTCGTCAGTTTAGAGGGCGATCGAGATCTGTCTGCGGACGCGCGCACTTGGAGTCCGCGCTCGTGCCATTTCGCGACAGGCGCTCGCGAAATGTCTCGGGGGACGTATGTACCTCCGCCGTCTCGTTCGCATTTGTTCAAACACGCCGGGCACATCTGTGCAAACTCTCGCGCCGGAGAACGTAACGGCTTGTAACGCCGACCTTCCGCCGGGTCTTCCGTCGCGCCGGGTGCGCATCTTCTATACGTGACGCTTCGTAGAAGCATCCTCTTCGTGGAAAAAATTCTTCTTATTTGATGTTGCGTCTGCCACACAGCTGTGTTTGCCCTATCGAAATCATTGTTATGTACGACCGTGTCATTGCCTCGGTTCTGATGTCCAAATTGTTCCTTAATTATTACAAATTCTTTTATGGAGGACGAAATTTAATGAATCATGAGTGTTTTAACAAGTTTAATTCGAGATGTATTATTATTTTTACCGTGGCATTTATTAATCGACGAAGAATATGAATTTTACCGGGACAATTATTTAATAAGTTTCATTAGTTTTATTCATTTAATAAGTTTATTTATTAAATAATTCGATAAATTCAACATAAATTTGGAATAAAATATTTAAAGATTTCAAACGCGTTAAATAAAAATAAATCCGGATACTTTCCATTTCATTCATAAGCAGAAAAAGAAAACAGAAAACTTGTTTTTCTCTTTTTAATTGAGATGGGAGGCACTAAGAGTGCATCCCACGTGGAAGATTGAAGAGACGGCGAAGGCGGGAACACGTGGAACGTGTCGGAAAACTTCCAACTGCTCTCGGGAGCTTTCTATAGAACTGAAGTAGCTAAATATAAATGTACGCAGACGCTTCTTGCGCACGTGGCCGAAATTCAATCGTCCACGCGACGACTTTCGAAATTGTCGGTGATAATGAATTGGAGCGATATTGTTTAGGAAGCGATCATGCGCTTCCTAGTCTCTTTTGCGCAGTAATGTAATGTGCAAGAAGAATTCGATAAGCGATAAGAGATTCGAGCGTGATCTATGGCCTCAATTAAAAGAGATTCGATGAAAACAGGGAAAAAGAGCACGTGCACGTAGGATGCATGATTGATGCGTCTAAAATATTCGCTACGCGCATTTCATAACACCAATGAATGCGACGATAATATTAATGTCAACAATCAGTCTATTTCCGTTTGAATACGTGAAGCACAATGCAAAGGAAAATTTCAAGTATTTTCTTCAAACTTGAAATCTTATCTCTATGATGTATTCATGAAGGATATTATCTCTAAATTACCATAGGATGTGTAATATTTGTGTTAAGTTTCGTGTTGATAAACCAGAAATGATCATTAAAGTTCATCTCGAGGGAATGCGTCGCAAGATATTGACATCAAATTGAGACACCGCTGCTCTTTCATCGATAAGCGGGTCCCGGCGAATGAAACGAACCGAGCTAAATAAGGGAAATAAGGTTGCTCTCGATCGTAGATCATTCGCCGAGTGGTTTTCCGTCATCGCGCGCTGCTTGTATATCGCCGGACGCTTGTCCGTCAAGCGCCAGCCGCCTTTTGCGCGATTATAAAGCGCCAGAGCCGCGTGATGTCGACTAGTTCGCGTAATTACGCGACGCCAATTGCATCCGGCGCCGAGCGAGACGCCGCGCGCCGCCGTGGGCCGCTAATAATCACCTGTTACCGTGGCGTAATGGCGACGTAATACGAGAGTCCGCACGATCGCCGCGCCGCCGAGACGATGACTTTAGATCGCCGACCGATACGGGTACGTGTCGTATGTGTGCCTAATGATCTCCCTCCGATATACCGCGATACTTAACGATTGCCTAACGAGCGGTTCTCTATTAGCGATTACCGTTTTGACGCGTGTCAATGCGTTTCGCAGTCGCCGCTCGTGGGCGCGTTTACCGTGCGCGTCGCCTTCGCCGCGGCGTTATTGGGAGAATTATGCGACAGCTTGAGAGCGTTGATTTAAGACTGCGGCATGTCGAGCGTGGGCGCGAAAGTGTGCGCGCCGACCGAATTAAGCGTCTGATTATTCTTTCTTTTTCTTGGGGCGAGGGGGGGACGGCAAGCCGTGCATTGCTCACGCTATTCGTCGCGCTTGCAAAAATAACCGGCGTCAGGGCATATGCTGTAAAAGACATAACTGTGGGGGATTGGATTAAAATTAAAATAAGATGTGTGATTGATCAAAATGTGAGTAAAATTTAGTAGTAATATAATGCATATGTTTTTTTTTTTTTTAATGAAACAGAGAATAATACATGCATTATATTAACAAGAAAACGAAACAAATTATTTTTTAATTAGCAGAATAAGATTTACTTGCATGTCATTCAAAGAAAAATATTAAAATATATTTTTATCAATACGTGTGACGTTGCGGAGTTTGGACCGTCAAAACTTGGACTGTCAACGATGCTTCCATGTAATTGACTATTTCAAAAGATTACTTTCTTTTTTTACTTACAATTTTCTGTTTGAAATGGAATATCACAAAAATTATAATAAAATATTTCTTTGAGGATAGCCCAGTTGAAACGAGGATTTTTCCAAAAACAAGACAATTTAACGATAAATCAAAATATCCATTTATAAACAATTATTTTTGATTAACTTGCCTAATCGTCGTGCTTCTTCGAATTAATTGTAAGCCAGATGCAAACGGATTTCGGTAATGTTCAAAAGGGAAATTGTGCGCGAAGACTGCGCAACGACGGGAGAGCTATCCCTCGCTCTCGCGCTATTATATTCCACTCTCGTGTGGCGGCGCGTCGCATTTCCGCCGGAGGCTTTCCGCGAAGCGAGCGGCGAAGCCAGAGAGCGCGCGGAAGAGAGAAGAAAAGGGAAGGGAGGAGGAAATAAAAAAAACAAGTCTCGCCGATAAATCTCGCCGACGCGACGCGACTCCGCCGCCGTGTGTGGATGCGCCGTTTCCTGTCCCGATCCTCGCGAGGAGCGCGCGGCATTTATCGCGCTGCGCCAATACACCGCGCAAGAGCGGCTGTTTCCGAACTGAGGCGAGGGTTACCAGTCGCGCAGTTTCTTCGTCCGACGTAAACAAATCGACCCGCGGCTCGTTCGTCGTGCTCGATTCGGTTCGATCCGGATAACGAGACGGCATCAATACTTTCGCGGTTTCGATCGGAGCACGTCTGTCCATGAGAGATGGAATTTCGCTGTCGCAGCAAAACTGTCGCTGCCATCGCGTTTTTTCGTATCCGACGCGATTGACCTTCGCGATCGTTAGCCAATTATTTATTGCATTACGGACTACCGTGTTGTTACGTAAAATGGAAAAATTTCGCTCGGTGAACTTGTTCGTAGAATCTGCTACCAAAGGAAACTTAATTCGCCGCGAAACGATCTATAACTCGTCGTGAAATTATTCTTATGTCTCTCACGACATCCGAGTATTCTCTCTCGTGAATGATAAGAGAAAGCCCGATGCGAACGTGCGCATTCAGTGTCGTCTTGGGGACGGGAATCGGAGGAGATTGTCTAGAAGAGAAGCAGACTAACAGCAGAGAGGAGGAGAGAGAGAGAGAGAGAGAGAGAGGCAATGGCGCTAGCCAGATGGTCGTGAGAGCGAGCGTGACTCGATGTACCGGGCTGGTCATTTGCGCGACCGACCGGCCCGATCGCGAGAACGCTCGTGTGTCTGTTCCATTTCTTCACGCTCGTTCTGTTTTCTACTTTTTCACCTCTTCCGCCGCTTTTTCGTATTGCGCGGTTATATGTCCGTTCTATCGCGTTCTGGTCGATTGGCATTGGGCGGTTTCGCGTAAACACAATGCCGGTACGTGCTGAAAGTGTAATTTGTTTTTTGCCAATATTTTCTCGTGCGTGATCTAGGAGTCAAATTGTTTTCTCGCTCATGCTTTCTCTTTTCTTTTCTTTTCTTCCTTAAAAAAAAATATGATTTATTCCGACAGCTCGTTTGCATAAACGATGCAGCATCGAAGTATTAATTTTTAATTTAATTGCATTTGGCATTTAGAATTCATACAAATATCTAATTCATATTAAATAATACATTTATTTATTTTATATATTTATATATGTATTTATGTATATATTTCTTTAATTAAGTAACATTTACTTTTACTGTTATACTTTAGTTCTCTTTCCACAATAAAATATTGATCATGATTTATAAGGCGTCATTAGAGAAAGTGCACGGGCATTAATAACATCAAATGAAGATATCGATCGGAGACATGTGATACGAGAATTCTCTTCCTTTCTCTTTCTCTCTTTCTTTCTTATTGACCTTATGTCTTGGCCTTTGCCAGCATGCTTAACTCGCATCGATATCGAACCTTCGAGTAGTATCGTGTTTTCCGCATGCTTTAGTTTTAACCGTTAATAATTTTGATAATAATGTAATTATAAAATTTATAAAATAAGAGACCAGTGATGTGAAATAATTATACAGAATAGAATTTATTACTTCAGTTTACAATTGCCAGGAAGGGACTTGATTTATAAAATAAATATCCTTATCCATACAGTGAGATAATTATATATTTAATTAGTAAGATTTATATCAGATTTCTAAAAATGAAAGAAGATATCATCTTAATAAGAAATAATAATGAATTCCAAGAAATCGTTGTGAGTTTAGCTGTACCTTCCAAGTTATCCAATCTGAATGAATTTTTCTGATGTCATTCTGTGTCGGCCTTACGTGTGTTCCGTACATTTCAAAATAACTTTCAAGTCTCTTATCATGTTGCTGATTTGTAGCAAATATTTACTGGTTCATGTTCATACTTAACTTCTTATATTCATACTTAACTCATTAAAAGTTTGTAAATTATCCTCCAAATGCGTATTTTCAAGTTGATAATATTTTTAAATTAAAATAAGAAAAGAAAGTTCAAACTATTTAAAATTAATATTCTCTTAATAAACAACTTTCAAAAATTTTTAATATTCAATATCACAGTAAAAATAATTCAGGCTCGACTATAAATTGAAATTAAATAAAGACGTTATTATTTATTTATATCTGTAAAGATTCGTTTTTCCTTCCAAAATTTAATTTAATTTTAATTAACGCAATTCGCAAACATTTAAAAAGAGATATTACACTTTATCTTGAAAAAAATCACCGTTACATTTTTCTCCGAATTTGTAATCTGCTCGTTGTTAAAATATGTATATATATTTTTTTTTGATATTTTTAGGAGGTATAGCTCCTAAAAATAGGTAAAAATTTTATTGATGAATTTACCTATCGAATGTTTGTTTTTCTCATTTTACGCGTGTGCTGCGGACGCTGCGGTGCATATCAATCCGCGTAATAAACACGTGTAAAACCGCCCACGTGCTACGCCGCCGACTCGCGCGATCGTTCGTATTTACTCATCTGTGTTTAAACTAACAGAAAATCGTGAGTTATAATATACGAACGAATGCGTATACGTGATATCGCGTAAATTTTGTATCAGTGGCGATTTGTAAGCTCTGTGCAAAAAGGATTCGAGGACGATCGTTTTTTTTTTTATTATTATAGCATCTTCCTCGACAGATTATATTATCTCTTTTTATCTACGGTGAGGAATTCTCGTCGCCGATTATTTCTGGCGCGGGTGAGATCCGGATACCGAGGACCGCTTATTTTAATCACGTCAATCCAATCGTACAATCGAGAACAAGTGGCTCGCTGTCGCGTGCATCGCAATGCTCTCATCGTACATCATCGATTATATGTATATAATATACGTTGGATGGTTTCGAAATTATTACACACGTATTATTTACGTCATTTTTAAGATAAGTTTCTTGGGAAATAGTAAACAATTTTGTTGACGCTTGTAAGTCAAAACTACGCCTTCGGTCGCGCGTTATGTAAATTTATGCGGAAATTGAAGATCTCTTCAGATACGATCTTGTTTTCATAACAGGACGAAGGTCAAGAGGCTCTTCCTTTTTTTCGCGAAGGATAGCTATTATCGAAGTTAGTGGCACCGCAGGTAGCAGGTAGCAGGTGCGGGACCCGTAATGCATAAGTGGGTGGCGATGGGGGAGTCCCTTCGCCTCGTGACATCCTTTGTATTTGTGACGGGACTCAATAGGGTATCGATTACATTCTCGAGGCGAGGTCAAAGCCGGCGCAATAAACCCCAAGCGAAATTTGTATTGAGTATTGTGCCGTTGCCCGAGGCGTCTACGAAGTGTCGGAACGGAGTGTTGACCGATCTATAGACATCTCGTACAATGCTATTTAACTGTAATAATATTGTGCCGCATATGTACGACGTGTTTGTTTTTAATAGAATTTTAATTTGAGAATTTTAATTGAGTAGCCGTTAAATTGTCCAGCGTTGAAAATTACGAAGCGGCGAAAAAATGACGTTCAATCGAATATTTGCCAAGAGAAAGATCGGGTCGAAACTTTTCAGATATCTAAAAGTGAAATGTGCCGAGTGTATCACGGACACTCTGTAAAATTTCCATGCTATTGTACTTGCCTGCAGTGTCGACCTTTAATTATTATATGCATACGGTAGCACTGCGCGCTGGTATAATGTTCTGTATTAATAATATAAACGTGTTTTCTTGTTTTAATACATAAACATATTTACTTTCGGCCAAAGTCGACGGATATCACGCGAAAGGCAAATACGTCGCAATGACATCGCGAATATGAAAATGAAGCGCATAAAAGTGCGCCCATTTGCGCGTAAGAATATGCATGCAGTGATAAACGAATGATGGTGCTCTTTCTCTCTTTTTTCTGTCTCCTTCTCTCTTATAATTTTGACCCCGTGAAACTTACGAGAAGTCATTTCTTCGTTGCGACTCACTGCAGTCGAAATCAGGCGTAACGCCACTTGCTGCCGATGCCGGCGGCAGGTTTGAGAGTAAAAGTAGTCGGTCGAGGAGATGAGATATGTAAATGAGCGCGTAGCAACTTAAGTAGTAACAGGCGATAGGTACTATCTCGATTATAGTTATCGCGTGGAGGGCAGACACGATCTAATTAAAATGCTTGTTTTCTGCACGCTTTCGTGTCGGCCGATTATGATAGCGGAATGAAGCTGTGATGTTTCTCCACGATAAGATTGATGATTGCTCCGAGATCAATAAATATGGTATTTACGAAGCTATACTGTCTGTAATAAACGGCATTGGTTGTAAAGTTAGTAATAACGTTTCAATCAGAATCAGAGCCACTACTATATAACAGATTTTTTATAATTATTGATAACTTTTTGATAATATGTAGAAAAAAGATTAATAAAATAACGGAAATTAACGAAGCAATAAAAAATAAATTAAACTCAAGTAAATAAAAAAAAACAGAAGTAAATTAAGTGAGATAATAAAATAATCTAGAGTGTTTAAATAGGTGTTATTTATCGACAAATATCTCGACACACTTTATCATTTGTACCGACCACTTATTAATTATTGTATTAACCATTCAGGCGTGCTGAAATCATCGGAAAACGCTGACTACTAATTTTATCGTTGAATAATATCGCGGTATTATGCTAACAGCACTTCAGTTATCTCAATTAACTTTATGTCTCGTTGATGATGCCGACAGGGGCGTAGATTTACGCGAGAAAACATCGAACGGCACGCACGCAATCTAGTCTTTCATTAATATTTTTTTACGACTCACGCAATCGCCCACGCACGACATTATCGCGATCGATGCATTTAAGGGGTTACACACGTTTGACAGGCCTAAAACTAGATCGAAATTAACGAATTTTTATTGTGGTAAAATTATATATGTATATATAAAAAATGAAAATACATATCTTGTAAAGTAGTCTTTTTTGAGAATATCTCTTGAAAATTTCAATAAAAAATATCAAAAGTTGAGGTCCTGACAGCTATTTTTCCGACCGGTGTTTGTAAAAACGGCGTTTGCGGTACCTCCATCCCCTCTCATGTGAAACAAAAAACAAAAATTTTCCGTCAGATGAAGAAAACTAATGTTTATCATAGCCGATTTTGAAAATATTGATTTTTCGAATTTTTTGGCAGCGATTTGTAACAAAAAATGCGATTTTTTATTACGAAAATTGGGGTTTTCTTTTATTTATAAAAAACCAAGCCATAGATTGAAAAATTTTCATGCAAACCAATTTATTAGTCTCCGAGATATTTCTGGTACCGATTTTTAAAACATTGTTTCAGGAAAATAGCTGCCTCAATTTTTGATAGTTTTTAATTTTTGAGAGATATTCTCAAAAGAGTACCCTACAAAACATGTATTTTTATTTTTTAATAAAACATAATTTTACCTACAATAAAAATTCGTTAAGTTCGACCTAGTTTTAAAGCCAACGTGTCAAACGTATATGTAACCTCTTAACACCGCTGATAAATATTGGATTTGAGCACGTCACAATTAAGTGGCGAGCATTGACATTAACATACGTACGATTAATCGCATTGATCAACGGTGTAACAGTTTATTGACACGATTTTTCGATCTGTTTTTTTTCGATTTGCGAAGAGTGGAAAAAGTAAGACACGATCGAATATTATTATTTCTTCTATAATACTGCGAAAATTCGTCCATCACGATAAACAGCGAAACAAGAAACTAAAAAGCAATACTAATTCTTCACACATATATGTGCTTATATTAAATCTTTTGCTAAAAAAAAATCCTAATAATATTGTTGTTGTAATTTTGATATAATAATATTCACATATTGCAGGAATAAGTAATACCTAATCTTCTCTATCACGAAGATATTAATTAATAAGTTTGATATAATGCGAGCGGCAATAAATTAAGAAAATTAGTAAAATAGCGAGCAATATAACTAGCAATATAACTGAATTCTGTGCAATTAAATTAATCCTACAAGTATTACATGAAAACTGTTACGTTTAACGAGTTGTCGCTCTAGGATTCGATTACAAAGATATATGCTTGTCATGGTTAGGTAGAATCCTGTTTTTACTCCTAACTGTTATCACTCCGTTTAGTATTTCAACGACTGCATACTTCTGCGTTATCGGTTTCTGAGAAACATCTATAAAATGACGTTTTGATATCAAATATCATAGATAAATGTCTCATTGACCACTTCATACGTAATCATTTTCAACCGTTTCATCAATAGATTCAGACGACAAAATGTACTCTATTCTCGTGTGACATCTCATGCCGATTGTTAGATCGAGACGCATATATCTAACATTTATACATATACACATACATACAGCATACAAATCATCAGGTTTCGGTCTTCCGCTGGCGTTAGCTTAAATCGGCGCATCGCGCTGATTCTGCTGTTCCGAGCATCGTTGTTTACGCATAGATGCTCAGCACCGATTTCAAGCTCGGTCAAAGGGGGTCGTCTGTTACCCGGGATCGTATCTCTGTAGCAGTGCGTGTATGTGGCGACCCACGCTGGCGCCGTCGCAGCCACAGCCGCCGTCGCCGTCACCGTCGCCGCCGCCTTCTGCCTCGCATTCTCGTTTCTATTCTCTCTCTCTCTCTCTCTCTCTCTCTCTCGATCGAGATCGCGATACTATGTACCTTCGGCGTCCAGTAAAAATGCCGGGACTATTATCCGGCATCCGATATCACCGGCATCTAACGTAAACAGCAATAGTCTAGTCCCAGTTGTGAATATGTTAGTGAATTTAAAGTCGACGCTTTTGATATAAAAAGAAGAAAACATCCTTATATTATTATCATAGATTTAATAATTTGAATCTTTAAACTGTGTCAATCAAATTCGTAACGTTTCGTTAGAATCGCCACTAAACTATACACTAAATCTGTTTTAATTCAAGCCAAGCCAAGATATTCGACTGGGATATTAAAAATGTTCCAGATAAATGAATATCAGATGTTTGGTATTCAAGTCGCATTTGCTCCGCTCTGCTTCGAAAAAAATAGGATGCAGACGGGAGAGCGTAACGAGAGTGCAGCTAATAAGGGCAATCTTCCCGCATTTGTGTACTCTCTCATCCTATTCCGCGTATCTATTCATTTACGCGCGGATATCTACTCGCCTAATCCTTATCGGTATACAAGTCTATTCCAATCATCCCCTGCAGGGCGATTCCCCTTTCGTTCCCCCGTTCCTGATTCATATCCAGTCGCGATCTCTCCATTCCGCGGCGTTGGCGCCGCTTATAATGATAATTATCGGTCCCCCCACCAAGGGGAGGCCGATCGATCGGCCCGCATTCGAACGATCGACATGATGATTTACGGTGCATTAGAGGTATATTGGTGTTATTCAGCGGAATACTGCTTTAATGGATTTTATCGCGCATCGAGATGTCAAATTGGCACATGTCGATTTTAAAGTCGGCGATCGACGAAACCAATCTGGCGCACGCCGGTTAGAGATGTAAATGAGTTTAAATTGTGCGTGGATTATTATCTTTTCACAATTTGGAGTCTTATTTTCTAGTTGAAAGCGCTTAGAGTATTTAGAGCGATGACACGAGAATATGCGAAAACGAAAGCTCTTAAGACAAATCAAATCTAGAACAGATAAATGGGAAAATTATCTATCATAATTATCACAGGCTGAAGTGGGTTAATGTACTTCAGATGTAGAACATTGTTCTGTTTTTAGACCTGCTATTCACAGTTTGCGGTAAATAGGTAAATAGTGACTATTAGTGTCAATTATTTGTTCGAATTTTCCATTCGTTACGGCTTGATTACGTCAACTATTTCTGTATCAACTTCAGCATGTTGAAGGAATGGGAAACAAACTTAGATTAAACTGGAGATGGAATACTCGTGTCCATTTCTACCAATGTAGATTAACTTCAATCTCGATTTAACTTATTTTTTTTTAAATCTCTCTCTAATTATCGGAATTAGAAGAGGATAAAAAAGTAAGTTAAACCGAGATTAAAGTCATCAGCAATCTAAAATGATCACGTTCGCTTTGGTCTCGTGTCATCTCTCTGTTTAAGTCCGTGGAGCGCGCGCTACGGACTACGGGCTAAAATTCACCTTTCATGAAAGCTGAAAGCTCGAACGTACTTTCCACCACGTGGTCGGTCATTTTCCTCTCATGGACCACCGGCACTTCACCGGGTTTACTTCCTTCCTCGATTCACGCACCCTCACGCACAAATATATACACTTTTTTCCTTTTTCCCTCGAGTGATACAGATCCATAAAATCTCGGCACGAATAGAACAAAACTCTGGCTGGGTCCTGGTAATCCCAGCAAAAAAAAAAAATAAACTCCGTTTACCGAACGAATGCGATGTTCAGAAGCAGTTCCCTTGCGAGTCTGCGTTCAGGCGATAAACTCGACACGGGACAACAGACGTCCTGTTCCGAACGCAGTCGACAGCGAACTGGCTCGCCTCGTGTACTCTCGACTCCGTTTCATGCTCTTACGTGTGCGAGGGAGGCTCGACTGGTCCGCGCTCCATTCCACCACCACCACCATCACCAGCTTTACCGCCACTAGTAGACGTCGTCGCGCTACCATCACCACTATCACTACCACCACCACTACTCCGTTACCACTACCACCATCGTCGCACCGTCACACCATCGCTATCAGCACCAGCAACACTAGTAGTACTACTGAACTACTACCGCCTGTATTACTACCACTATATCAGCAACACCGGCGACCTGACGTCGCCGCGGATACGGCCTCCCTCTCTCACCCACAAGCTTTGTCGACTCGAAACGCGCGCGGCAATACGAGAGTGTCGCGATGGTGGGGGTTCCATCGCGCCGGAAAAGATCCCGTGACAGAGAGCGGCACGGCGTTGGCGTTGGCGCCAGTGATAGTAGTGGTATGTGTCACTATCCACTGTGATGCTAGGCGCGTCGCAGCTTATGACAATAACAATAAGAATATTGGTCCGCTATGTTGAATCTCGATGGACGTTAGGGTCCGACGCAGTAGCATAACAATAATGAATGGCTTGATGTCTCTCATGCTTGATTCCTAATGACGTTAAGACGTAATGGTTTTGACGATTCTAAATGATTCCTATTGATTCGTGATCAATGATTCTCGATGCGACACTGGTGTCCGATGTTGGCGCCGTTGATTGTGGTGCGATGTCGCCGTCCGCTGGTATTAGTAACCACCGAGATGTTAGACGACGCAGCGCGTTGGCGTCGGTGGTGGCGATGGCCACAGGGGACGAGGGGGAGGGGGAGAAGTGCACGCATTGTTGGCGGCGGGAGTTAGCGGGGGCCGACTGAGCGGCGCCAGCAGGCTGAGAGTTTAGCTCACAGTTTCTCTGTACCACTCGCTTGGTTCTTTCTCTCTCTTTCTCTCCCTGCGCCTGTTCCCTCGCCTCGTCCTCCTTCCCCCAAGTCTCCACTGCGCTGACCCTACGGGTCTCTCCTCTCTACATTCATCTCTCTTTCGTCGTGCCTTATAGCCGCTCTGCCCACCCACCAGTGGTAGCGCTCTCGAACGTGCTGCGAGTGTGCGGTTTGCATGTGTAATGTGCGTGTGCGGAGTAGATGCCGCGGGCGGCCAAGAATCGCGAGTTTATGGGACTCACTGACCACCGCAGGAGTCTTTCCCCGAGTCTCGAGACGGAGGCCGTTTACCGCCGTTGATCTCCCGGAGATTCGACCTCCGAATTTTTGGTTCTTTTACCGCCCCCTCGTTTCCGACCATCCTCGCCCTTTCCGTTCCCTTTCGCAGTGTCCTCCGCTAGGTATCCACGGCTATCACGTGTTCGCCGGACGCAGACCCGGTGCAACGCTCCTGTCCTCCTGAAAGAATGTTCTCGTTATGCCAAAATCATGGGAAACACCCGCGGGCGTATTGCGCACGGGCGGGTATTAGGGCCACTTCTTTCCTCGTGATCGTCGTTCCGCCGAATCGTAAATACTTGCGGGCCTGTGCGAACGCAACGACAATCCGTCGCGGTAAAATAATTACAGGACAAAATCGAAGTTTGATGTTAAACCAGGCTGGGTGTATCAATAAATGAGCAGTTATTAGTAAATAATCATTGAATCTGTATCTATTTAGAAATTTAGTTAGCGAATCAAGTGTTTTAAACTTTATATGAGACTTATCGATATAAGTAGCAAAGATAATAAAAAGAATAAAAGAAAAAACATATATATGTAAAGACAAATTTTGATTTCTATTGCATGTGTGTGTATTAATTAAAAGAATACAAGTAATATATGTATAATTTTTTCAATTTTGAATTATTTTCTCAGTTTTCTGAATTATCATATATTTGTTTTTTATTTGTTACATAATTACGAATTAAAATAATTATTATTGCCCATGTGAGCGTTACATTTTGTTCACATGCAACTGACTTGCATACTGTTAACACATGTACACATTTTTCTTCCATCGCATCCTTTCGAAACGTGGGACTTTATTTCGCCACAAATGCAACATGCATCCATGTTCGTCATATGTAATTCAGGATTCTATACGGGTCAAGTAGCGAGACAATAGTGTCTTTCCATTATTTTACCGATTTTATGATTCTGGAAATATTTCAGTATATTTCCGTACTTGACACCGTAACCACGTGTTCGTATGGTCACCATCTGCAGACACAGCTGTATGTTCTCCAGAATCTACGATGGCCAATCCATATGGCCAATCCGCTCGGATTAGCGCATTTTGCTTTGTAAGAGACGGAATTACCAGCTTCGTTTAATTCGATCGTTAGTTCGTGTGTAAATGAAATCATTTAAATCTTCATTTTTCCTTGGCCTATTTAATTTTCAATTTTTCCTATAGTTATAATTTTCGTCGATAAACGAAGACGGAATCTATCTCAACAGAAAAAAAAACATTTATGATCTTTTAATTGTATTCTCGTGGAACAATTCTATCATAGTGCCTCGAACGTGGTTCGCATATTGCGGGTCGCATTTTCGTGGTTGCAACGAGTCCCGTGTTTCGTCTCGACAGTAGTCGGACTTGTCAAACCAGAAATTGGCCGCGCATCAACAAGCGTAACCGATCAAGGCCGTCCGGAACTTTTTATTTAATCGCGTTATTATTTTCCCACGGCGCACGTAACTGCTTCTTTTTATTCGATTGATCGAATACGCTTAATTGAAAGCTGCAATTTCTTCTCTAGCAAAATATACAATTAACGAGATAAACAATTTGTTCTTTCATGATCTTCCTCTCGTTAATGAAATTTAATCATTTAGGGCCGATTGTTCCAACCTGTTGGTAAATTAACTAATAGTTAAATCATAAGTCTATTTTTGTCTAATTTGAAGGAAAAACAAAGACATATCTAATATGATTTAACTATTAGTTAGCTTGCCAACAGATTGGAACAAATGGAACAATCGACCCTTGATGTATAAGATTTGGGGGGAGAATATTGTGGTAAATTTCTATATATAGTATAAAATATAAAACGTATAAAATATATATGTATGAGTGTATGCATTACATATATAATTCCTCAATAGCTTATCAAAAAATAAGATTTCTGGAGATTTTATAAATTATTAGATATTCTGATCATTTTCAGTATTATTATCATTTATCAGTGATCTTCATAATCTTTAATATTCTTGATGCGCTTTCTTGATAGAACACGGCTATTTTAGAAATTAAGGTCATACTTGTATTCAGAAATGCTTGAAGAGAAACAAACAAAACTCTGTCACTTATCTATTTATATCTACTATCTTTCTATCACTATATGAGCGAGAGACAACTCTTAATGTTCGCGGAAAATCTAAAAGAATAAAAATAATCGCAATTTAGAAGAATCTGAAAGACGGTCGCATCTTTATTCAGAATTTGTAGATAATCATCGACAGACGTTCTTTCTTGAAATAGGCGAGTTGACGCATTCTCTTGCGAAATGAACCGCTCGGCTTTAGCATCGTTTTTGTGACGTCGTTCTTTTCTTCGCACTAGGGAGCTTTCGGCAGTTTAAATTACCACACTTCTGATTGAGTCTACCGACCGGAAAAGTTTCTGGTTTCCGTCTCTTTCTGGGTATACCGACAACGTCCGGAAATGGAAATAAAGAAATAAAGAAATACACCTGCGTGTTCCTTAAAACGATACTTGGGTGATTTTTGGGTTGTAATCTTAAGTACGATTTATACCACATTCCTTTCTATTACTACGTCCTGGAATTGGTCGGAACTTTTAAGTGACGCAGCTACTTTCAAACGATGAATTTTAAGACGTGTGCAGAAATTTTCTCACATTACATAATCCTGATGACTATGTAATTTTAAGCTCTACATGCAATTAAATTTCGCGAGAAAATCAAATCAATACATATATATAGATGTTATAAAATAAGTAAGTATAAGTTTAATACCTAAATTACGGTTTTTAATTTAAAGTTAAATTATATACAAAAGTATTGTTTTGTTTCTCGCTACTCTATAGGGCATGACTTGCGATTAAATTGCACCCAGAAAGTTTAATGAAAACGCTTGTTTTTGCGCTTTTATAAGAACCGCGTAATAATCTAGTGTGATATTCTCGGGACTTGATTATTTCAATGAAGATTTCTTTCGATAAAGTATGTTAATCGAGATAAAATTCTTCGTGTCACCTGACGGTTAAACGTTTTATCGGGAATCCTATCATTATTGACTTACTTTCGCGAGCTATCGGCGATTAAATTGTATATCTTAAAGTAAGGACGGCTGACCTGATAACGATAAAGACTACACCTAAATATTTTCGCTAACATCATATATGTTGTAGATTATATTATTGAGCGTCAATTGCATATCACGGTATATATTTTTTAAATTGAAATTTATTTTTAAAGATAAAAAGCTTCAGTAATTTATATGCTGATATCTTAAACAAGGATACATAAGTCGACGAGATAATTTTCTTTTGTTGGTTCATTATTTATATCGAGAAATTGGTTAATCTACCGATCCAACCATTCTTCTTGGGAATTTGCTGCTAATCCCACGATCTTTTCCATAACAAACAAACGGATATTGTCAGATATTTCACTCCTTCGCAGTGTATTTATATATTAGTGTTGTAAAAAGAGCTGCTTTTTTTCAATCGTGGCGAATATCAGTCGCGCGCGCGAGAAAAAGAATATTAATCACTGTTATTTTGGCCGGCAATTTCGTGCGCAATTGCACAAGTTCACTCGCAAAACAGACACGCCCGTGCTGCGCTCGGTCGCCTTTCAATTCGCGTCGGATTCAAAAAGCAACCTCAGCACCGGACACGGCCGCGATCTCTTATTTCCTTTCGCTTATAAACGTGCAAAGGTTGCAAATAAAGAAAAAGGTTGCATAAAAAGAATCTGTAACTCTCAGAAAAGAATAATTTAAGAAATTTTATAAATTAAATTAAAAATTAAAATTTAGTAAAGTTATATATCCAATCATCTAATCTGGAACCTGGTTAGCAAGAGCTCTTTATGATATATAACAATTTTACTAATTATTAATTAACTTTTTATTAACTAATTAATTATTTTATCTTTTTAACAATTCTTGTTGAGCTATTTATAATTTATAACAGTGTAACTAATTATTAATTTATTAATTAATTGTTTATAAACAATTTTATTATTTTATTTTATTTTTTCTAATAATTCTTGTTATTGATTGAACTTGAAACGGACGGTGATCGCGCGTATCGACTTTAATATATGTGTAGGATTCAAATGACCTATCCTAATCAGTCCTAGATTATCGTGTGATAATTATTGTACCACTGTGGAAGATAACAGCAACAGCTTTTGTGATCCCGCAATCTCGGTACTGCGAGCATGTTTGTAATAATAGTAGCGAAGAACGCTTCACTCGGGGACGGAAGTCAGACGACAGCTGGTGATTGCGGGGGAGGATGCGGGGGCGGAGGAGAGGAGGAGACTACGAAGATGGTCGCGTTAAAGGCGGTGTACTAACTCGGGGAATGCCATGTAATTTACGTTAACAGTCAACACACGAGCGCACGGCGGGAGGTGGCCTTTATCTTTCGCCGCGACACGTCACGTTTGATGCGTCGAACATGACACGGTATATTAATCCCACATCCCACATATTTATCCCAGAGGGAGAATCTGTAATATTTTTATCAGTCCATATTGCGTTTTTTAAGCTCATGTTCTACGTGAAAGTTAGTCCGTTTTGCTGCGATAAACAAATACTTTATTTAATATATACATATACGCGTATTGATAAAAATTTCAATATATAAAATGTTTGATAAAATACGTAAATGAAAATAACGTATTACTCGACACGAAAGGATGAATATTTATACCGCGGATTTGAGTTTATTCCTGCAGAATAAACCACGCTCGCCACGTAAAACATTTCCATATTAATGATCGATAATATTCGAATGATGGGAGGAAAACGCTGTTTCTGAAAATGTCGTATCGAGTGACACGAAATCCTCATCAAATAGAACGTGTTTCCATCGGAAAGCCACGCCGCCGCCACTCGTCGATCTTGGCGGACGACTCCGCGATTCGCGCGGGATCGATTTTCGCAGAATCAGCGTCGGTCTCGCTCTTATCGCGCGAGTTCCATTTTTATACGAGTGCGCGCGCGCGCGATAAAAGCTTACATCGCCGTACGCCGGGAGACGCGTGACGCGTTAAACGCATCCGATACGCATTACGCGATAAACGACGTACAGCCGAACCGCGTATCAGATCGGAATACGAGTGCTCGCGTACTCGCGTACAAGTGCACGCACGCGAGACGGATATAACGATCTTCGACATCGTCATCGTCACTCGCGGGTATCGCTTAACCTGTCCTTAGACCGAGAATGATCGGGTTCGGTCTTTAGGGGGGAATGTTATCGTTTTATGACTGTTTGCGTTTATTATCGTTAGCGCGGTCCGTGAAGAGGATGTTTTGATCTTCCATGATAAACACTGAACAACAATATTTTATATAAACTTATTATTATTTTGTATCTATATAGATAATTTTTTATTATATGTACTGAAGATATTGCAGTAGCTCTGAGAAAAATATTATAAAAATTATTTATAATTGTTTACTATATTATATTGCAAAGTTTTATATCTACAATTATTTTCTAAAGTTATTTATAACGTAAGAAAGATTCCAGTTGTAGGTAAACAATTCTTTAAGGTTTCTCTTCTTTTTCGATTCTAACGCGCGCATCTGTTCATTAGATGGAGAACATCACGTTTACGCGAAAAATGTGTTGAAGCAAGAAACTCACGAGTTTCTTGAAGAGACTTCGGTTGATCTAGCTGTTAAAGTTTCAACCGCTTATAGAGACTGCAAGACAAAATTGTCGTCTTTGCTTTCTCTCTGACGAGTCGTTTTCTGTAAGAGGAAAAAATACAGTTCGAGAACAGGGGGTTTGTTTTAAGGGGTTTTCCCTTTCCCATATGACGGTGAGTGGCGCGACGAAATGAAAGAAATCACTGTTAACGGACGCACACACACAAGACGCCCGTTGCGCCTGCTCGTGTCGTTTTTAGAGTTGTGTGCTTGCACTCGATACCTCACAACTTGACTCTGTCCCATTATCCCCGTTCTCGCTTCTCTTTCACAGGCCTCAACAAACATGCTGATCATTTCTCGAGAAAGACTCGAACGAGGACTTGAGAATTATATATATCTAGGAATTAGCCCGATAGTTTAGAATCTGTCACATATTCTGCTTTAATATTCCTAATGATAGGATCTAGATAAAAATTTGTTTAAGATAATCTCTTCTTTAATATTCACGTTGCGAGATAAATTATGAATTATTTGGAAAATTTTAAGCAACGTTCGGTAAATCTTTTGTATCGTTATTTTTTAAAAACTAGTTTTATTATAAAACTAAAAACCTATAATTGATTATTATAAAATTAAATATTTCTGAACCATTTCAGATTTTTATTTTGTAGAAAAAATAGAGAAAGTATAACACATATATGTAGTGTGCGTGTAAAATATTGATATATAAATATTTAGTATTTCTCTAAAAGAGACGCATCTCTAAATTTCATGAAATACTTTGCGTAAAATTTTACTTCGGAGTATTTTCACTTACAGAGGCGAGAACTGCCAAACTAATTGAGAAAGTTACCAACGATAACCAGAACACGTAGATACGCGGTAATTGTTCCCTGACAAATGCTCGGACAGAACACACAGGACAATTGGAGCGTGTCACATGTGAAAAGCTTTGGCTTATCGATTTTCCAGATTTAACAAACCAAGACAGCACATGTGACACATCCGCTAATATTTAACGCGTTATCTCTTACGCATTCGCGCTTATCTCGTCAGTTCATTGATTCGTGTTTCGTGAATATCGTATATAGGTAGTTCTCGATATTATCCCGTTAATACTAATATAGATGAAAAATATATAAAAAACAATATATAATCTACTTATTGTAACGTGATATGAGTTAAAAATCTCGTGATACATTTACGTTCTATTATATTAAAAATTTTATTTATCTTACGCTAATATAAGTATTTTATCACACATTTAATATGGCGACATTGTAGTTCTTCGATTATATTAATATTACATATAATCCTGACGATTTCAAGATAAAGATTATTAAATCTAATTATATTATTATATCATACTTCTTGAATATTACAATATAAGTAATAATATAACTAAAAGACTTAAAAAATCTTTTTTATACCTAATCTATAATATAATATTTATTTTTTCGATGATATCCTCGATAATTAAGAGACCACCGATCAGATAGCAGTACTAATACCGATACTAATTGACCGTGGCAATTTTTCGATAATAGGGGTCGTACATGACCTATACCTACAAGCCAATCGACCAATCGACTCGGCGTGACAGAGGGTCGTTAGCGCGTCATCGTGTGCCGCGGAAGTCCAGCCCCGGCCCGACCCCATATAGAGTCACGTCGCGGTGCCTTATGGCGTGGCCGACAGCCGCAGCAGGGTGTCGTTCTATATTTACGGTGACGGTAACGTAACGATGCGTGTATGCATGGGTGCGTGCGTGCGTGCGTTCACCCCGCGAAAGTAATCGTGGCGCGAGCGCGACACACGCCTCCTGCATTTGCCTACTCGGTTATCGTCGCTGCCTTTTGGAACAGCCCCATATCGCTTGTTTATATACGGGGTCTGTCATCCCTGCTACTTCCGGAGATCGAGGTCTATTGATAAATCTTATACGGGGCGATCGAGAGTCAATTTTCTCGGGAGAAATTTCAAGGAAAGAATTCCAAGCTGTTGAATACGATTTTTTAATCCTCGACATCGAATGTTCTTGCAACTCCAAAAACATATATATATATAGTTAAATATTCTGGTAAAGTAAAGTCCACTTAAAATAGAGTAATAGACAAGAAAAATATTATTCTTATTTGTCTCAGTAGTTTTTTTTTTAATCTCTAATCATATAATTCCTTGATAATTTTTATTGCAAAAATTTTAAAAAGATTTGCTTCATTAATTTTTCCAAGTTTCGTGCGGTATTAAACTCGTCAAATATGCGTCATGCGAGAGCTTGTTTCGCAAGAGACGCGTCGAGAGTCCCCAGGTGCAATCAGATGCGCGTTCGCGTCGGCACAGCGAAATTGCATGTCAGCCGCCAATAAAATTAGGCCGGCTTAATAAGATCCGATTTCGCAGGCGCGATTAGACGGGGCGGCAGCCTTTTCTCGGCGGACTGTGAATGACAGTTGGTGCAATAATGCGTGGGCTCGCCCGGGCCCGCGGGGGAATCTCCGCGACGCGCCGCGTAGGTTACACACCGGGCGGCACATCACGCGCGCGGGTATCTACGAAACATATGCACCGATAGGGGTGCGTCGGGGAAGCCATCGGAGAAACAAGGCGCGCACGCAGCCCCGATGCGTGTCGGCCAGATGTTCCCCTAAAAGGGCCAAGGAAATTCCCAAGGGTTCCCGAGGCCGCCCTCGCCTCGTGGACCATTTGCACACGCCTTGAGCGTATCATGCGAAGTTTTGTCCCTTTCCATTAATCAGCCTCGAGTACTTTAAGTGTTTACATTACACTAATAAGGAACTCAAGATATTGGGCCTTTCTTTCAAGGTATTTTCCGCAGAAACGAATTTAAGTGCACTATCAGGATAATTCTTTATTAAAAAACTTGAACAAAGAAAAAGAAGCAATAGACAAATGACTACGATAGTTATTGATTACACGCAAAATCAAATTTGTTTGTAATTTGGGAGAAAATAAAAAAATATTATGTAAAAAATATATTGAATGTATAATATTACGTTTTGTCAACAATTAATATTTATTTATATTTATATTAATGCATATCAATTCAGTTTATATGAAGCCGCATTTACATACTAGCTTTCACGGAGAATACAAAATCTGGTCGCGAGCGGCATACATAATAAACTGTCATTATCACTATATAAAACATTTTCATCGACACAGACAGAAATGTTTAGAGGAGCGAAATTCCTGCTATTTGAAAATCGTCTTGAAGTAAAGACTTGACTTACATATTTTGGAACGGGCCGGACGGGCGTGAGTTTTTTCGAAGAATAGGAAAATTCTCGCTCGAGATGCCTTTCCACACTGCGCCACTTCAGAGCCAGATATACCCCGGTGCCACAAGGCATAAGCCCTATCGCGTTGACATTCCGTGGCTGTCTGAGTCTAAGGTGACCGCCCGCTGGGGCACTCAAATTCTATTATCCCACCCGTCCGCCGCCACCCTCTGCGCCATTCTCAACGCGATCCTGGCGTCGTCCTGCAATCGACCGACGGGCCAGGACGACCCTCCTGCGAGTGGCACGTGAAGGATACGGCATGCTAATCCGGCGGGACCTCGAGGGTAACCAGATGGCAGGTCCTCGACTAATCCCGTGCCACCTGACAAGCAGCTTCAGTCAGATTCGTTCTTTCCCATTTCTTTGCTTGCGGTTCTTCGGCGAGATAAACAAAGAGAGAAAAGGATCTCGACGCCTATTCATTATATGAAGCCTCTCTCTCGAGCGGCGATCAGATTTATTATTTTCCATGAACTGACACGTTCAAGCAAATTATTTCCAAATTGAAAGTGCTTTATTACATCTTCTCAAGCGTTTCGGTTTAAATGATTATCCTCTATATAACTGTGCAATCGAGATAGTTGTTGTCTTAAGTTATATCGCTGTATATATTTTTTTTGTAAGATAACATTGTTTAATGATAAATGTGTAAAGGCTTGGCCGATGACTAATGCCAATCTGATCTTATCTGATAGTGTAAAATACGCAGACATCTTCCGCTTATTTGTTTAGTCAGGTTACCAAAATTACGCGATGACGAATTCGTGATCTCGCAATGCCATTCCACTGTGTTTCGCGTCTTCAATGTGTCGCGATTCGTCTGGTAGCTGGTTGCTATGGCCAAAGTACACCTGCTCGCTGCTCTCATCTGCCCGCACGTTACCTTAATAAATTTTGTCGCTTACCCGCAGACCCGGAGAAACGACTGTAATCTCTTAGTGGCTCTTGTACCATTGGCATTCTAACGTATTTCTCAAAGGCATCGTGCTACGTGTCTCCCTATAATTCGTTGAGAATCTTATATTTTAATTGCGTTTGCACGTGTGTATGTGTGTGTGTGTGTGTGTGTGTGTGTGTGTGTGTGTGTGTGTGTGT
>NW_020220057.1:168556-244564 GCF_003070985.1 Temnothorax curvispinosus | reverse complement strand
TGTGTGTGTGTGTGTGTGTGTGTGTGTGTGTGTGTGTGTGTGTGTGTAGTAAATTCGTGTTTGCTCAAGTTTATTAATTTTTAAGATATACAGGAGTTCCACAGTCCACCAATCTAAATTTAGCGACAAATCTGAAACCGGCTTGTCTTTAATTAAAATTCCAAATTTAAAAAACATTCTAGCAAACTAACAGTAACAATATTATAATTTCCTATTCAACAATGTAACTGCTATTTGCAACATATTAAGTGGGAATTAAATTATAATATTGATGTAATGTTACTGTTGGTTAAAATATTTTCAAACTTATATTCTTTTTTTCTATTTCTCTGTGCAAATTATCTACCAGAGTTTCCTTAATATTTATCTGGACAAGAACGACCTTGCAGCCTGTCGTATTTTATATCGTATAGTTCAATAGTTACTTGCGCGCCGAGTTGTCCGCCGCAGAACGAGAACGTATCGTCGCTCGTATCGGGGTATTATTGTCGCGCGCGTTTCCGATGCGACTGGCAAGAGCGATGCGCATATGCGTCCGCTGGAAAAACGCGGAAAGGACGAACGCGGGCAGTGCACACAGGCGTGTGTGCACGCCGTGTGTAGTTTATAATCTCTAAATATTTGATGGTCGGACCGTGCCGCGCGCGCGTCGCGCGCGCGATAGCGTGGTGGCCGCATCTGCGCCAGTGTCGGCTTCAATTATTAAAGCTCCGCCATATGTCCTCTCCCGGGTATCTAATCCGTCCTATACCCAACCCCTCTTGCCACGCCGCCTGCGTGACCCCCTTCTTCGCGATTCTCGCGAGAACCCGTGTGGAAATTCGAAGGAGTGCCGGCACTCCTGAGACACACGGCGCAATTTCGAAAGTACCCCGCTGCGGAATTAGACGTTGCTTAAGCAACTAGTGTATATTACGGTTATTACCATACCTGCTGTGTCGCTGTGAACTATAAATACAAAAGAATTTATTTGATCAATAAAAAATAAAAATAAATTTAAACCGAATAAGAAACATTTAATACTTCGCCTGAGGTAATATTTTTTGCAATAAATTAAATTATTTAAATAGGATGCTTAGATATAAGCATCAAACTTATATCAATTATTTAGAAGGACCAAAATCCGCATGGTTGAAAAGCGTCTTGATGATAACTGACCAAAACCAATGGCCGTATTGTCATAACGATTAAAATGATAGCCAGTAGGGTCGATTAAAGTCTTTACGGCCATGCTAATTAGAATTCTCCATTAAGCATGGAATGACATTGGCCGATTGTACTATCGCAAAAATTTAATTTAACCCTTTCGTTCGTCCAAAAACAATTTCGTTTGTTTAAAATTCCAACTGGGTATTAATTTTTTCTGTGTAAATTGTTCTTACGCCGAATCGCCAGCCATTCATTTCGTCACGTTTTCGTTCGGAATAATAGAGGAAGATTACACAGCTTGGGTCGGGATCTCTTTATTATGCTCATTTGATCGAGGGCGTGACGCGATTGGCGCGATACATGCGTACGCGCGCCAGTTGGAAATTCATGGTGTGTACACGAAATTTCGTAAATCAAGAGCGGGCGAGGGGTCGAGCGACAGCTCGCGTGACAGTGGATACGCTTTAGCCGGCGCGGCGGCGGGATCCCGACTGTATCGCTGTACCGCTGTACGGTGTGTAATTATGATCGGATTTGATGGATAGATGAACGGATGCGGCCGGTCGGATCGGATGGTGTTCACATACCCGGCTACGTACGCGGTCGTCGTTTAATTCGGGTAACGCGATATCCGCGCGCGCGATAGGATCGTGCGATTGCGACGAGGAGATGGGAATCGCGCAACGCGAGACCGCACCACCACCATTCGTTATCTGCGATCTGAATTCCGCTGCGTGCATCGGCTGCGAGTCGCTCGCGCGCCGATATTGCGACGAACGACGAGCGGCGCCGGCCTCCGGTAATGTTTACCGCGCGTTTTGCGACGAGGTCGCGGTGCGAAATGAAAATGTTGTCAACTGACAAGTTAATTTAATGTCGACAATGTCTTAATTTCATAATACATGCACATGTAAGGTGCGTTCCATTTTACGCGTGATGCGTATAATGCGTGAAACGGAACGAACCCTATATATAAATTCCATAAAAATTAATTTGTATATTTTCCGCACAAATTACATGTTTTAATTTCTCTGATTTGTTTTTTGATATGGACAGTTATTCTAAGTCTTAAATTGTCGTAGAAATAATTTTCAAACTGCTTTAAAAACGAGATGTTCTTTTTTACTTTTCGCTCTTTTGATCTTGAATTCGTCTAATTCTTTCAATTCTGTTAGGGAATTTCATAGGTATCGATTTCTTGAACATCGCTAATGTCTTTAGTTTTTTAATATATTTTTCGCGTGACATCAGACTTTTCGAAATTAAGATACAGACCTAAACAACTTCTGTATATTTCTTCTGTTTTCCTAATTAGGTATAATGTTGTGATCAATTTGTTTTCAGTTCCAAATTTTCTTTTGGTTCTGCTAATAGTTCTCTGCGTGACAAAGGACCTTTCGAAATATAAATAACCGAAAGGTAACTTTTTATTTCTTTCTGAAATACTTTCCTAACAATATCGACTACTCTTGAGGAAGGAAACTTGGTTTCGAAATGAGCAGTCATTATTATCGATTTGACCCCTAGAAAAGGGCACAACAGAAACGTGCAACCACGAGAGAGCTCTAGTTTTTCCTCCCATTTCCCACTTGCCTCCTTTCGTCCTTGATAGCTCACGATGTCGCCATTAGCTCGCCGCATGTCGCGGGAGGCACGTGCTGTTTCAATTACAGCGCTGTAAGGGCGGGATTTGTCGAGAGAGTAACAGGGAGAACGAGTTTCAACCCTCTTTTTCAGCCGGGTACAATGACACGTGGTGACCTCGCTGAAATAAGTAAAGAAGAGGGCTGCCTCGCGAACTTGTTTGCGCTTACTTGAGCCTGAAGTCAACGGTCGAATTTATTTTTACACTACCAATCATTTTAATGGACGTGACGTCAGCTGGTGTAGATTTTTAGCTTTTAACTCGAAGCATCCGAAGGATATACTCGCGCATTATCTCATTTTACGAGCTTTTTATTACATTAATGGAACACATACGTACTGCAACAATTCTCTTTGTTTCTTTCGGCTTACCTGGGATCTGAATCCTTAGCTCTTGGAAATCGTAATTAAATTTACTTTGATTAAATTTACTGTGAATATATGTAACTAGCGTAAATCCTATAACAGTTGGAAATTGTAATCTAATTTACTGGCGCATCAAAAATATTCGCCTATTTTTTCCGTCTACGCTGATCGTAGACCACCCGAGGACCGGGGTAAAAGGTTCGGGAAATAACTTCGGTACTCGTCGAGCGGCGATTAATCGGAAGAAGTCTCATCCGTATGCGCCGCGCGCGCGGCCGATGGTGCATCGCACACGCACGCGAGAGACATCAAATTTACCTCCGGAGCCAGCAACGGCGGTTGTTTGCAATCACGTACAAACGTCGGGACGCCCATTGACGATGGTCGTCATTGTCAACGCGCGGCGCGATGACATTCCCCTTTGTTTACGCTATCCGTCGCACGAACGACAAATCACCGTGAATACTAACGCGATCGCGCTTCGCGTCGGCTGGTTTCGCGTCGGCATGCACGCGGTGTCCGAAAAGTATTGTATTGCGAATCTCGTCCGCGAATACTATGTATAATACTATGTATAATGGAACGCGCGGGGCAAAATGATAGTGCTGATTGTTTCATGATTCACGAATTAAACCTCGAAATTAAATCTCAGGCTTGCAGAAAGATCGTTCCTGGTTCGATTACAAATTGTGTGCTGTGATAGAATTTTGATTTGAGGATTATTTAACATAAAAATATAATAAATGTAAAGTGTGTAAGAAGTGATTTAAATTCTCTCGAGATTACGAATAGATAAAACTACGTGTCTCAATCACAAGTAATTTTAAGAGAATTTGAGAGAAATTTCAGTAAATTACAATTATATGAGATTTTAATGTACAAAGTTAAAAATCGAACAAGATGATATTTGATCGAATTTTTTTAAGGGCTAATCGACAACCCGTGTACGTACAACGCGTGTTTGACGACGTAAATCATGCTACCGTACATCATCGAATACAAATGCATGCGCGCACATTTCCGCCGCGGAGCGTGTAATAAATTCCGGGGCATAAAGAGCCAGGTCACTTTCGACCTTTCTTGCTCGCGAACATGTGTTCGACATGTCCAAGAGTGATGTAACGCATAAAAACTATGCGGACTTTTGTAATATACCTACGCAACGTATATTATTATATATGAGTCGCAAAGACCGTGAAATATAGACGAAGAAGGGATCGGCCATGTGCAAAACAGCAATGCCTGTGGAATAGTAAACCATCCGCAAATGTACATATTATAAGCTTCAACAGTTTCGAGAATACTTCGAAAGTAAACTATTTTAAAATATTTTACCTCGGAGTAGCAAGTAAATATATTTTTTTTGATAAATTAATAACGATAATAAGATGAAAAGGACATTTTTAATGAAGTTGATTATACATTTCTCTTACATCCTAACTGACGCATCCTACAAAGCAGACTCTCATAAATTGATAAGTGTTATAAATCTAAGAATTACATACACATGTTACACACCCATATACAGAAGCGATTAAATCGCTTTTCCTACATCACACCTGGAACTCCGTCGTCGGCTTTTCTGTTATTTGTCTTTGATTTACGTCATTTGCGTAACGCCCAAATAGTTGGTCGTCATAAATGAGCAAGACGTCCCGATTCTTGGCTCACCAGCAGCGCGAGTGGAAACACGTGTCGTCGAGCACTCGACACAGGGCAATTAAGGGTAAACTCTCTCATCCAGGTTTTCCTCGGTCGGTTAGACGACCGTCGTTTCGTTGACGATTGCCTTCACCACGCCCAAAACAGACGATGTCCTTGCGGAAAAAAGTGGTCGAGTTTCACCGATGTGCAGAGTTTCCCCGATGTGCAGATAGGAAATCACCGGTGGACCATCCAGTTGCCAGACGTGGCTGCGCTGAAATGTGTTGTTGGTCACCATATGCGGGGGATGTTTTGAAAAAGAATAAGTTCTACCCCATGCATCTGGCTATTTCTGATTTATAACCGAGGATTTCCAGGATGCACGCGGAAAAAACTTGTAATTAGAATACACGAGTAAACCCGAAAACTGGGAAACGGATGCAATTTTCGATTTCGCCCCGCACGAACAAATTCATCTTGATTTCCATCATTAAAAATATCTTAAATCTGAGATAATTAAATCCGAGATTGTTTTATATGTTAGGTATCTGCGTATCTATACGAGCCTTCAATTAAAGTCGCGTTCAGAAAAAAATTAGACCACCCTGTGTACGCGATCCAGTCGAGTCGATTGAGTTGCCCGAATTTAACTTTAAATTAAGATTCAGGATACACGCTGCTACTCTCAGTAAGAAAGTAGTTAAAGCAACAAGCAAAAGTTCAAATGCCAATTATACGTAATTAATCGGTTCTCGGGGTTCCGGCGCGGCGCGGAGCGGCGCGGCGCGTCTCGCAAGGGTTAATCAAGTGCCGGCGAATTAAAGCAGTAAGTTTCGGCCAATCCAATCATTCCGGTCGATGGCTTCTTCCATTCGGAGGCAGGTGGTGCAATTTGACTCAGAATCACCGAATTCGTTGTTTCCTCGCAAAAGTGACGCGAATAAGAGAATGGAACGTGTATGCGGGTATGCCGTGTGTGCGCGCGCTTGTGTGTATGCGTGTCATCGAAGCGTCCGAATTATCTGTCGAAGATCGCATGGCTCGTCCCATCTGTCGCTCTATCGAACGTGTTGGAGATGTCAGGTGTATTCTTTCGATTCGATCGACGAGTAATTGGTGAGATCGAGCGAATATATAATAAATTCGCGCCGAATCTGAATATCGCCGGTCAAACTTTCTCAAACGATCAGCTGTCCTCAGTTCCGTTTTTCTCTTAATCCTTCAATAATGCAATTTTAGCGCTGTATATATGTTATCTGATATATAATCAATGAAATGTAATATTAATATTTTATATATAACATTTAATCAAATCTTTTCTATGTATATAGAAAATTTAATTAATATTTTCGGTATCGACAGCAAACGATCTCGTCGGACATTCTAATTCACGAAGACACTATCGCGAGAAATTCGAGTCGATGCGGGTGTTCTATGTCACTTAGGTGCGAGTTTCCACGGGACGTCGCGACATCGGTAGCTAAGGACCACGGGGATGGCGGGACACGCTACACGAATCGTATTTTCCCGTCTAATTAGCGCCGCCTGCCGCCGCCGTTCGTTGCGGTCGCAGGTGCTCGGGCTTTTATTTGCTCGCCAGAAAGTAGCAACAGCTGAAACCGCGCACCGCGGCGCATATATGACCAAGGGTGCATGTGTGTGTGAGGGGGAGGGAGGAGGCAACCTATATGCGTGTATATACGCTTGATATATACCACCGTGTCCGTACATCGTGGTTCTAACGCCGCCTGTAAATTGTCGACGCGATTGCTGGAAACCGCACTCTCCAGACCGCGTTTACCACTCGCGAGGAGCGAGTCCTTCTTCCTCGACCCTCTTTTAGGATTTCCGAAATCGCGGTTTAGTCGGCGCACCTGTGCGATCGATTCCTTTCCTAGGCTCGCGCGCCTCTGAACGGAAGCAGGCGAGATTTCAGGAAGGACGAGAGAGAATGGGAGACAAACGCGTGAACGTGCGAACGATCGGGGGATGTGTGTGGTTAGAGGTTTCTCTTTATCTCGTCTTATCTGCCGATATATTCACGGACGCGCGCGCGCGCGCGATCTTATCTCCTGAGTCTTAAGATAAAATATATCCAAATAAATTAAAAATTTACTAAAATGTAACGCTATTTGGGAAACTGATAATTTTGAAATGCATCAGGTACATCGTTGTATCTTTAGTTCTCAAGATGCAACGGTGTTCAAATAATTACATTACGATTACACGGAGAGAATTTTTTGTTATATTTTACCCTTAAATTCACTACAAACTTGGGACAACTTGGCAACCAAGGAATTTTTAAAATATACAAGACATTTTACAAACAACGTGATAAAAATTACCAAGCAGATTGGTAAATTTTGAAAAATTATTGAAATTTCCTAGATATATTTTAGTAAAATTAATCAAACATATTTTATATTTTAATGTAATAAGATATTAATATTTTTTATTATAGTAGATATAAATCAGAATAGCTCGCACATAAAATTCTTGGTGGTACATGTTGTCTCACAACTACCATGATTTCAGGGTAAATAAGAGAAAATTCTTTCCGTGTACTTTGAATCGATATCAGAATGCTCTTTTTTGATCTCTTTCGAGGGAATCTAATTTTATTTAATCTTAACAAAACACGCGATATCCCCTGTTTACCCACGCTGTGGAATTCCATTCCTCCGGATTACCCTTCGGTCGTGTTCCGATCCGACGTCTCACTCGGCTCCCGTGGCGAGAAGGCATTCCGGTAGCGGGAACGTTTCCGCTCGCCCTATTGGAATTCGAAGACGCGCGCAACACGCATCTCGCGGGGTGTGCGGGATCGGTTTAGCCAACGGCGCGAGCTAGCATTAAAAGTTTATACTAGTAATTTGTATCCCTTCGGGGCTGACTCTCTCCGCCGAAGGAGAGAAGCCTCCGAAGTCTCTCACGCTGGCTGCAGTTACGTGATAATGAACCAGTGGAATCTTCCTGCTGCTCCTTTCCCGTCTTGCTACGCGACTTTATCGTGATCCATCGACCTTTCCTAGAGCGCACGCTGTTCCGGCCGACATGCATTTTATCGAAAAAGTTCGGCAATACTCCCGGAAGAGTATGTCGAGATTGATAGTACCTATTTAGCAAGCCTGCTGTAAACTGATCTGGAAATGAAATTTAATTATTTTGTTCTGTCTTTTTAAAACTACATGATTAATGAATTATATATTTTTTTTGAAAATAATATTTGATATTTTTTTATGAATTTTTAAGAACAGTACTATGATTATATACCTTGATCAAAAGTATATATACCTATTAGATATCGTAGATATGATTCGTGGATTCAGGACTTCGCGATAATTTCAAATGCCCTCGATTTCAACGAAGTCCTAATTTGGAGCTTGGTCGCTAAAATATTCGTCGACATTGAGAATTCATCATCCGATCGAGTCCGTCGCCGGGGAAAAATCGTTTTCGAATTCGCCGGGGGAGAGCGCACCTTGAAATTTTATGCAAATCCGACGATGCATCCCGTAGCTTTAATGCCTGTAATCGTTGTGCATTTAATCAATATAAAAAGGTAGAATGAGACGCGGTAGCCCGGCTCTCGTCGAAAATTCGGAGCCGTTCGGCCAGTGGCCGTCGAGCCACATGAGTGCACACACGGTGGCAGTGGCATTTGCACCTAACACACTCACGTCAAGGAGAACCGGATCGTCCGGCTTGAGGAGTGGTCCTTTTCGTGCAGTGTCAAGGTGCTGCCCGCGAGACTATCTCAAGATTAAAGTCCAGGATCACGGGCGGATCCCGGTACCCCGTAGTTATGCCGGTTAATCCTTCAAAGATCGACTTTTTTTCCGCTGTGTCAAACTTATGCAAGGGCACGCATTAATCGCTTCACGATGTATTTTAGATTAATATGGAAATTTCAATGTTACCGAAATTTATTCGACTATGCAATAAATATAATTTGTTAAATAAATCGAGGAGAAGCAAGTTGAAATTTTTTAAACTTTGATTTTCAGGATAATATCTGACAGTCGTGCGTAAACGGGAAGTATAAAATATATTGTAATTTAAGAGAGAAGCATCATTCTCTAGACTCTAGAGTCTAGAGGATTCTTCTTATCTTTATAACTCACATTCTTTCTTATAGTCTCGAAAGAGTTAAATCGATCGTAGATCTTACTTCGGACGTTACCGATGGGAATTCGATTCCGAGAATCTGACTTTCCGAAAATTTTAATAGACCCGGGGTTTCACCCGTGAGAAAAATACACACGTTCGCCCACGAGTGTTGTAAAAGTGCGTTCTCTAACTAGCATTATGTCGCGATGTGTTTGCCTATGTGAAAGTACACAAAGATGGACCAGGATGACCCTTAAGTGGATATCCCTAACATCCTTGTGCCCGATACGACAAGTAGAATGTTCCGCTATTCCTACATGTTATTATAGAAAGATAAATTTCTATAATTAATTCTAATTAAAAGGCTACTTATTTTATTATTGATAATTAACTTATCATATATCTTATGCTAATCATGATTATATTAATTTTATAATCATTTTAATCGCTCACGCAGGATGCCGATTTTTTCGATAGATAACCGACAGCAAGAAACGAGTTATACATTTTTTGTTTTTCATCGAATCATCGGCTGTTTACAGTATTTACGGCGTGATACTGTCTGTCCTTTATATCTTTATTTACTCATGCTTGCAATGAACCGAAAGCGTTATCCATCGACGCGATATATTCGAACAGCACGGTCATTCGCGTACGCAAAGATCCGATTTTTTCGACAAGTAACTGACAGTAAAGGACGACTTATGCTCTCCTTTTTACGGCTATACATATATAGGTATGACGGCGCAGCCTTCCTTTCCCTCTGCCACCTACGCGCTCTTGCCTTAAACGATTAACAAGGACACGAGAGATTGACGCACAGAAAGCAAATCAAAATATTATTTTTAAATATTTTTCGCTATTCCTTCATTACGTACAAGTCATTAATTTCTCATTAAAAAATATAACATTGCTAAAAAGTTTGGGGGGTAGTCAATAGCGAATTGGAGCAAAAATAAAATGATACTTTGGACGATTGTCTCACCGAGAGGAATTCGTAGCGATCGACTCTCCACGATCTAAGATTCGTCCTGCCCCTCCCAGGTAAAAGGCGATGAGAAAAAAGCAAGCAAAAGGTGGCAGGATTGTCCGATGAGGGACCTGGCGCCTACACGGTGCCCGGCACACCTGTGCCTGCCCGTCTTTCCCTCCCTCTCCCACCTCTCGCTCCTATTATTTCCCTTTTCCTTACCCCGACCCCAGGCACGGAGTTCTATACCACGTCTTCTCTATTCTCTCTGTCTCTGCGCCGCGCTATATCGAGTCTTCTCTACACGGTGCCAAGAAATCACACATGCAAACTTCAACATTGCAAAGCGAAAAAGAGAGTTGGATACGATTTCTGAAGAAATCTTTTATCTTTAATTTAAAAGACAATGAGTTGAAACAAGTTCCTCTATTGAATAGATAGATTAATTTCAAGTTAGCTTTATTTAAAGATTTTTAAAGCAAGCTTTAGCCACCAAGAGATAACTGATCATTAGAAATTAAAAAGAGGTTTAAAAAAATATACAGCCAGTTGAACTAAATTTTCCCGATTAAATTATCGACTTCGAATCAGTCGAAAAGTCTAGGTTCGTCTGTGTAGTTTTACGACACCCGATATAGGCACCATCTCCGTCTTTATATCTTTCCGGTAGATTTCAGAGCGGATCCCGCTTCGATCTACTTCATCGGTGGGCCGGCGAAAAAGCCATTTCTTCGTCTGTAGGGCTTTAGCCACCTGAAACGCTTCACGTCTTTCAAGTTTCGAACATTACGTGACCGTTTCTTTATCATCATCTTGTCGAAAGAGAGAGAATGCCAATTTGACATGTCTACGTGACGAGGTTTGGATTTCGTCGGCTTTCGATCGCTCGCTTCTTTCCTTTTCGTGTAAATCGATTTTACAATCGAATCCGTCGACCAAATATGAGATTATCGTCTTTCACCGTGAAAGAATCAGTAGTCTGTCCGCATTTCTTGGTTTTAAATATTGTTAATGGAGTGCCAGAATGTTGTGACGAATTGCTTGATGCATTCACGTTTGTATATACCTTGTTTTTAAGATATTTATTTTTAAAAAATTAGATAAGAGAAACTCTATAAAAAAAATTTGTTTTTTTTTTTTTAATATTGTATTATAGATTTTTTGAAATATTGAAGTCATATGTGAGCCCATCTTTTGCTGAAATATATGATATAAATTTAAATATATATCTACAAAATATATATATACTTAAAGTTTTTAAAAATATACACTTTAATATATTTTATTTGAGTCCAACAATATTCTCTGAAATAATTAAGTAATAAAAAGAGTGATATTCGAAAAATTGTTAAAGCACGTTGCTTATTAGAGAAAATATCGGTTGCGTTGCTTAAATCCAAAATAGAAGAGATGAAAAGAGAAAAAGGTTCTCGTAGGTAGGTGGTATCGTCGAGAAAGGTCGGAGCAACCGTTGGCGCATCAACAGGTGGGTATCGGGTGGCGGAATGAGAGTCGAATCGAAGCAAGGTGAGGCAAGGCGGGGCACGGGCATGCACGCACTCACACAGCCGCGTCTGAAATGGCTTTTCTCCGAGCGCGGCTGGAGCGATCGTATTTCATCTCTCGTACATACGCGGTACCGCTTATTTCTCACGTTCTTAAAGCCCCGGCCATCCGGCTTCCTGACTTACGGACCTCGATGAGGCGCGTCGCGAATAGTAACGCTCGACTGCGATATCGATACTTTTTGCTTGTGTAAGTCTCAGCATCACAAGTAGCGATCCTTATTAATGCAGTTTTAATATTTTAATATTAAAACTGGAATAATTCTAAAGAATTTATTTTTTGGGAGAATGTACGTATTAACTATTTATTAAGTATCATCTGCATTAATTTATTATGAAAAATGTCTTTTTTTTTTTTAAATAAAGTTTACGTAATTTAGATTGCAGAGTGGAGGACAATTTATCAAAAATCGTCATTGAAATAAATTCTTCAGTTTGACGGTAAGGCTGAAAGGGCGAAGTAGTTTCTGTATATAAGTATACCTATACAATTTATTGACGTCATCGGACGCATGAAGATAATTTATTTAATCTTCTTCTGAGTAGTTTTTTTTATCGAGTAACCGTATCCATCCACGACGCGACGACGTCGTCGCGATTGATAAATGTCTCACGGACGGCTCGAACTGTTCTTCTCGAGAGGTCTCGATTGCGAGAAGTATATCATGCCGTTCGGCCCATTTGGCAGGATGATTACACGAGGCGGAAGAGGAGAGAAGTAGCACCTCGAGGAGAAGTCTACCACGCATCGGCTACCTCGATACGCGTTTCCGCGAAGCCGTAAATCAGCGGCGCTGCGATTACGCACTCGTGGCCGCGTAATTTATCTTTAAGAAGGCCGCCATCAAATGAAGGAGGAAAGGGATTGAGTGGAGGACAGAGAGAGAGAGAGAGAGAGAGAGAGAGAGAGAGAGAGAAAGAGAGAATGAGACAAAGAGAGAAAGAGAGGGGGAGGCGGAGAGAGTGGAAAACGTCTCTCCGGTGATGGTGGGACCTCTTTCGACCCGGTTCGTCGTTCGACGCGAGTGTTACAGGTGCGCCGGAGCCTGGGACCGGATCACTCGTTAAACACGCCACGACGCACCTGCCGCGGCATCATTCATTGCCTTTATTTCCCTCTGCTCTCTTCTTCCTCTCTCCCCTCTGTCTTCCCGTCGCTCCTCTTCGTCGGGTCCTGGGTTCTCGATCCCGTTTCCTCTCCTTCGTTCATCCCTTTTCTCGCTTCTCGCTTGCGGAGAACCCTCAGCGACGCGTTCCAAACGTGCCATCATCTTTCTTGTCCCTTCTGCTTGCTCTCTTCTGTTACCCGCTATAGAAATTCATCCGTGTATCCCTTCTCCACGTCTACGCGGAGTTAGTCTCGGCACACCCTTTGGATTGGATTTATTATGCGCTATTTTTGGAAGAAGGGGAAATTTCTTTGGCACGAAATGGAGAAGATTTGATGATTAGTTCCTTCCTACACACATAAGAAACGCTGTGTATTTTAATAACAATGTTTTCAAATCATTTAGTGTCGATCTTTCTCTAGAGAAAGTTTGACAAAAACGACTGCTTGATGTGATTTACTAATTTTTGAGATAATCAAATATTCTACAAATCAAGCTTTGAAAGTGCTATTAAAATATACTTCAAACTGATTGAGAAAAAAATAGCCTTTACCTTTTATGTTTGCTTTGCGTAAACATTCCCTGAAATGAAGCGGAGCACTTTGTTCCGTATGTCACACTTATAAATTTTCTTTTAACGCTTAATATTTTTTAGTATTATACTCATACCTTTGTTGTGGAAGCAACAAATATACACAAGTGTAAACAAAGATTTTTATGGCTAATCAAGCTAAGGAATATCAATTCCTAATCACCAATGCGTAATGGCGTCCAATCGCGCGACAAAGAGATAATCGATAAGACGGAATAAAAGTCTTCATTTTTTCTCTTTTACAAAGCACAAAATTTAATTTTCATTTTTTGCTAGATGAAAGAAGATTGTGATTAGAGACTTTTCTTGACATTGTCCTTTTCTCGATAGAGAATGTTCTACCCGAGGTTCTACCAGTTTTACAGAAATGCCTAAAAGCTTTGCTGGCAGCTTAAGATTTCAGATTGAAAAATACTTCAATTTATGACCGATATTATCTGTCGCGCCTACGCAGCTAGAAAACTGCGCAGTTATGCTCGGAATGCAAAAGTCTGGAATTTTTTGACATTTTTCTCGTGGAAAGAACTTTCAGTCTCAAGAGGGAATTACGTTATGCATACAATAAACTCTATCTTTCTCGAGAAAAAATTTTGAAAGGGCTTTTAACAGTCGGATTAGTTGCGCCTCGAGTGGCCTGCCGAGGCAAGCCGAACAGGTGCCATCGGTGATCGGTTCTAGGTAGGTATCAGTTACAAAACGCAGCAAGGGTCCCGCCATCCCCGAAAGTTAGTGGCGTCGACTGACGCCATTGTGCATTTAAAGGAATTTATACTATCGCTGCGCCACATTTCGATAGGACGTTCCGGAGAATTTTGACTAGATATGCTGGATACTCGTTGCGCAAGGAGCCTCTTCCTTGACCGAGGCATTTATCTGATTTATGTTAGGTTTATGTAAAGAGAATAGCCTTCGAGACAGGTGCTGAGTCCATACGGCTTTTTGAAAAATATACATAATCTCGTCGACAGTTAGAAATAGATAAATATTTCGTAGGTCTTTCGGAATTTTCAGATGGTATTGAGAAAGTGAATAATTAATATGTTTCTTTTATAATTTTGTTAGATTTGGATTAATTTAGCATAGATAATAATCATAATTATCGAGGGCAAATTAAATTCTTGAATATGAAAATTTATACTGCCACTCAGTGGCATATTTCCAATTAAAAGTATTTTTTTTACATGTGCAAATTTATAATACAATATTTGAGGATCTGATCTCAATATTTACTATCTTTTTTCTCTCTTTTTTAAATCTTTCTGTGCTTTGTTTTTTATGTTGAAACGCACGCTTAATATTAAAACAATCAGCGTTGTTTTGATAGATGTAGACATCCTATACACAGAACTACGAAATTAAAATAAATTGGCATATATTATTATTTTTTTATCTCGACAAAAGTCATAAATTCCAACAAAAACATTTCAAATTTAAAAAATAATAATTTCTGTAATTTAAAACAAGAAATTTGAAATCCGTCGTTTTGACGGAATTGATTGTTTTAGTGTAAATCTCTTTATTGTAATAAAGAGAAATTGAAAATATAAACACCGATCAATTGAATACCTTGTAAACGAAATTTTGTATGTTCCTTCTAAAATTTTTAAGTACAAGTTAAAATTATAAGCCATTATATCTCAATATTTTACAGACGAGACAAAGACGAGCTAAATAGGGCTGAACCGCAAGGGCTTCAGGTATCGCGGGTAAAAAGTCCGCACGAGGACGACCTCGGTCGGGATCGGCCGTTAATATCGCATCACTCATTTTCTCATTCTCTTCCAACCGGAGAAAGAGAAGAAGGGACTCCGGTGGGTGTGTTGTAGGCAAGTAGACACAGGTGTTAAGAGAACTCGAGAGAGAGAAAACTGGGTCCGCGTCGACTCGGTGACCCAGGTGGCACGGCCGTTGTGTGTATCGATGTCACCGGTATTCCAAATATACTTTTCTGCCTCGCTGTTATAAATTGTAAGCAATAGTCTCAGGTTACACTGGCGCGAGAACGGGCCACGGATTTTTACCTGCGTTTCCCTCGACCCGCCTAATTAGCGGTACCTTCGTGCAGTCGCTACGTTTCTCCTGGATCCACAACAAACGCGCATGCGGAGAGATTAGTTAGGCGTGTTTCTAACTTTCTTGGCTTTCTTTGCAAAATATGTATACATATTTATACAGACAGATCTCTCACGGAACGATTTTATCGCGTAATACATGAGATTCGCGTCTTACGGGGCCGAGAGTCGAGCGATTCCAGAAAACGTGGGCCTGGCAAACGGGAAAATAAAATGAGGAAAAGGGGAAACTCGATACTCGCGCGCGACGGCACGCGTCTCGTTTCGCATAGAGAGAACGGGTCGTATGCATAATCCGCGAAGATCGCTCTCCTACGCCGGGAACACAAAGTGCCGCGGCAGCCTCGTTCTACAAATCATAATGCGCGTATATCTCTCGACGAGTGCGCGCCTCCGCCATCATTAGTTCCACGTGCTTGTGGGGCTGGGGAGATGAGCTTGTCTTTGGCGACTGTTTATGCGCGTCGAGGAATTACCCGGGAACGTAATAATATTACAGGCACTTGCTCGACCGTTCGTCTTTCCTCGCCGGGCGTCATTATCCCTAATGGAATCGCGCCGTTTGAATCGTTAGTCGTTATTATGATTACGTTATTATCGGCTTTTCGAATCAAGTCGGCTGTTTTGAGGTTGACGACCGATTCTCTTTGTTTCTACGGCCTAATTGCAACCGTTCTCCCGCGGCCCACTGGGTTAAGTTGCCCGCTGATCCACCGAAAGATAGAAGTTCGGTCCTGCCGCGGCCGGTAGGTCCTCCGCGTTTGTAGCGAGAAAACCTCGCGCAAACAAGATAATCTCGGCGCGGCGCGGCGCTCCCATTGAATCGTTCCTGGAAGCGGGACCGACGGCGAGGACACCGGTGAGAGGAAAGAGCCGCCAGGTACACGCACTTAGGAAGCGGGAAAAAAATGAGACTTTGCGAAGGCGTTTATCGTCGTCATATAAACACGACGACCAATGCTACCGGATGCCTAGCAGCCATTCGGACGGTTCTGCGCGCCTCGAGCTGTTCTTCCATATCGCGCCTTGAAAAGAATCGCCGATTCGACAACGGTATAAAGAATAAAGATAAAGCGAAAGTCAAGTTGACCTGTAAACTCACCAAAACAGAATAAAAATTTTTTTCTTTGACATCACAGCTTGAATTTTACGTTAAACGGATGAGTTAAATTTCAAAATTTAGAGATTTGTTATTCATGAGTTTATTAGATTAATCGTTAAATGTCTTTGTCTTGCTTGTTACTCTGGCACTTTGGATCTGAACGAAATGAAATGTGGAAGCACGATTTCTTTTTAGTCCCTCAAGGACTCGCCAGCTTCTCCATCGAGCGTGATAATCGATAATCGAGTTATCTCCCACACGGCTCATTGCCCTAATGGTCCTGTTTTCTCGTTAGCGTGCGGAGATCAGCGGTTATCTTCGTCGGCGGCATGCGATCTCGATCTCTGCCTTCGAAACGGGCTCGTAGCCGGCGGCCCGATCGATTCCGGGAAGGATATCTCGTAAATGTTAATTTACGAGTCCGACATCCCGACGAGGCGACAGATACCTCGCGTCCCGATACCTTCTCGCCGATACCTACGAGCGTAGTTATCGCGAGCGTGATTCACGCGTCATTGGGGAACGAGACGTTTGTGGAGCATTCGTGTGTGTTCGATTCGCGCGGAACGGTCCCTCATCGATGTTCTCAACATCAGCCGGAGAGATCGTTCGGCGCAGATGCGGAAAATGCGCGGCAGATGCGCCTTCTACGAGATATATGTGATCTCATAATCTCTTCATCCAAGCCGGCAAACCGCTCTTGCGAAATCGCCCGCCGATTGTATGAATCGACGCGAATTGCCGATTCTCCTTGGAACGAGAGCAACGTCAGCCCGCGATTCATTGTCAGATGAGATAAAAGGATGAATGTCTCGTATATCTCAGCGAGATGTTTTGCTCCTTCGAACTTTGTCAAACCGTTCGTTCATGTGACTCAGCCTTGGGAATTGCATCCAATGGTATTTAAATGGCTTGTTATATCACGTGATAAAAATTTAAATGACTTGTCATCAGTGGTTAATATTTAAATGGCTTCACGAAAACAATCACGATTCGATTTTGTTGCTATTTGATATTTTGCGATTAAAAAGATGAGATTCGGGGAAGGGGGGGACTTTAACTCTTATTGTTATAGCAAGTTTTAGGTGGAACGTCAAAATAGTAGAAAGGTGTCATTTACAGTTGATACGTGTGTAAATTAGAAATAAAGAAATCAACTTTCGTAAAAAAATTCTCACGATTTTTTGTTAAAAAAAATCAACTAGGTTTGCACGATATCGATATATGGCTGAGATTGCGATCGTAGCCAAGTGAGACGCTTCACAGAGCGAAGACCAGTAACGACCAAACGGATTGGTCATTACTACGTGCAAACGAGCGTGCCAGGTGCAAATGTGTAAATCGTAAAATTTCACAAGACTCGTGTATCGGTAGCAAAATAATAATTCACGCGTTTCACGCGCGCGTTAATACTGTCGCCAGGCCCGAGCTGTTATTTTCATCGCGCCACGGCCAGATGTGAACGTTAAACGCGGTGACTAATGCAATTTCATGCTTTCTGGCAATCGGTATCCTTTGAGTCGTTACACTGCATTATACTGGGTGTCCCAGAAATGTCGTCACATTTTTTTGTGGATGCGCCGCTGCGATAAAAAAATTAAATTTTAATTACACGAACACCTAAATCCTGCGTTGCCACTCTAATTATTCGTGTCATCTTTTCAAACAATCATCAGATATTTAAAAAATGGAGATGGCGCACGCGAGATCTCCCGCCGTGTGATAGCAAAATGTGGGCGAACCGTTGGAGTTTTTCGGGACTCCCCAAGCACACGTTTTTAGGGTCGGGATAATTTTTTACCGGTTGCCCGTTCCGCCGCGCGCCGGCGTCGCTACCGATGTCGGCACCAACGACCGGTCGCGCATAAACTCGCCGTTATTGTTGCGGCTATAGAAACACGATACGCGGTTCCAATGTCTCTTCGCGCGAAAGGCAGACCTCCTCTCGGCTGCGAGAGCGATAAAAAAGGACACGGGAGTGGGAGCGAGATGGAACGGGAGAGCGAGGGAGCGAGAGAAAGGTCGATGCTGCGATGGCGACGGTTGCGGGGACGGGTCGCGCGGGGAAACCGCGCGACCGCCGGCCGGCGTAAAGATTACGAGGCGAGACATCTGGCGCCACGCACACACGCGCGCACGTACGTGCCATGTGTTTTATGCCGAGAGACTGCCGTGAGCTCTCGCGGAGATCGCGGCTCGGGGGATCGAGTCGCTCGCTCGCCCACACTGGCCACACTCTTTACAGCCCGGTAGCCCGGACGAGGCGCGAGGCGCGAGCCGCCGCGTAGATCCGCTCACTCGAAGGCGAACGGCACTCGCCCTCGCGAATGTTTTACGGCCCGCCGTATATGCAAGCGCGAACAATAGCGGCGTGTATACGAGCGGAATACATGAAACAAGCCTGAACATCCATTCCATGTGGAACCAGTGAGAGAGAGTAGGCTTGCCATGGCAGGTGATAGAGAAATTATTAAAATGAAATGACAGGATGTACTGCAGAAAATATGAAATAGAAAATATATTAAAAATAGAATTAGAATTAGAATAGAACTAGAATAATTAAAAAATATAGAATAGAATATATTTTATTATAAAGTATTATTAAGGCTCCTGGATGGTCACCGCGGCCATATTGAATTCTCACTATTGAGGCGAGGAAAACACCCAATTTTGTCGTGCGTACCATTTTCAAATAAAGAGACATTTCAATAAAACATCACTATAGATCGTTTCAGAACACTTCCGAAATTGACCGAAAACTACCCTTTTCCCTCGACAATAAACAAACAGCCATAAAACAAAGCCTAAACATACGGGAAAAACAGCCGTTTAACGATTATCGAAAGGAGGTGAAAACGTTACTTCCGTATGCAAATCTTACTTTTCGGTCAATTTTACAATTTTCACGAATACGTTAAACGTTAGAGCACAAGCACAGAGCGAGTAATAAAGAAATAGCAAGCACGACAAAATAGGTTGTCAACATGTCACAAGACAGAATTCTCCATTGGAGAGAGTGAGAGGAGAGAGTGGCGGCGCCACCGTCAACGCAGAGTTCTCGGCTGACCATCCAGGAGCTTTAAATATGAGAAGTATTCTCTTTGCAAAAATATTAGACGAGGCAGATACTAAGATCACGTAGTTCCACGACAATCCTTCTCTTTTTGTCTCTTTTCTCTTGGCGGTTTCCACATATAATACATTCCTGTTTGATGTCGAGAGCGCCGCGTCAGTTGCCGGGACATTTGTCAGGAACTCAAAGCTGGCATCTTCGCCGAACGCCTCGAGATGCTCTAATTATACATCCACAACGCTAGAAACTCGGGACCATTTCTATTCCACCCGCGGAACACCTGCACGCATTCGTCTGGTCGCGTGGTCATGCGCGAAGTGTCACACAGCCACAACGACGACGACTATACGACGCGTTGCGCCGCGACTTACAAAACAAGGACGTCGGATCGCGACGACGCCACGGCGCCGACGTCCAGCTGGCATCCCTGTCACCCCCTTGACACGTACCACAGCCGCGCCGCGAATTCCGCGCTATCTCGATCGCGCCGGCCCGCCGCGATGTCGTTTTCTCTGGCGCGGTGAAAGATGAACGGATTCGTCTCGAGTTACGCGCGCAACACCCTTTATCAAAGGGTTATCGATTCGCGATTTTATTAACTTAGGGAAATTAACACCAGCGACGTTTAATTATTCATCTAATATTTCATGAGGAAGAAACTACTTCCAAATTGGTAAAACAATTCACAAGCGAAGAACTGGTGATTTTATCAGATTTTATACAAACCTACGCACACTGCGTTTATAGTTTGTAATACAATTCATTAACGTCATTGCCCAGTTTTCGCTTTAATTCCATTCACCTCAGTTTGGACATGTGTTTCATCATGTCGATTGTTTTTATTACAATAAAATGCTCGACACTTGATTTGGGCGTCAAAACTGGTCACGTGACCAACTTGATCGGTAGAAGGCGAAATAGCATCAAATATGCGAGCGTCAAAACACGTCTAATTATTTTTTAACGATATACACACTTTATTTACAGTCAACGATTTGCAATTGACAAGCAATTGACCAAAACGAGCGTCGCAAGCGTCAAAACTGAGCACAGTTGAGCTTTTGCCATTTAACGCTGGAATTAAAAAGACTATCATGTGACCTGTCACGTGATCAATTTTGACGCCAAAATCGAGCGTCGAGCGTCAGCATGAAAAAGCACCTTTAGAATTAAGAACATGGAAGCTACCCAAGAATGGAAGTGAAAGATTAACAAATGGTACCATTTATATATACCGCTTCGAGCACTATTCTCGAGGCAAGTGTGCTCGCCCGCCGCGTTGTTATTTCGCGCCAGCTGACCGCGAGGCATCCCAGAATCCGTCGGTCGGTCCAGCGGCTGCGGGGCCGCGGGTGGGTATTTTCAATCTGGCTTGTCGTCCCCACGGAGTCTTTTCTCCCGCGCGTATTCGTCTCCCTCGAAACGTTCTAATTCCGTAGACACGTGCCCGGATGGAAACAGATGTACCCGCCTCCTCCTCCGTGCCCTCCACCACCCCTTTTTACCCCCCGCCTGCCCTCCGCGTGTCTCCTGTCGTATAAATATATTCGGTAGGCTTGAGTCGTTGAGTCGTGACCGGGTATGTCGGCCCTCACCAGTGCCGTACTCAACAGACGTGCCGATATAAAGTTACCGGCGCCACACTGGCCGGACATTCGCGGTATTCGCCGTCCGGGTGACACTGTGTGTAAGCAGCGAATCCGACGCCGCGGATATTTTCTTCCCCGTCAGCGGGACATCTGCGCGAAAACAACAACAATGGGGGGATAAAATATGGATCGATGCTCGCGACGTCGAATTAATTTTAACCGCGGGCCAATTGGGCGCCATTGGTCGCGATCTATCTTGCGTCACGTGCAGACGGAGTTTTATAATAGAGAATTATATAACGGAAAGAGAGAAAGAGAGAGAGATTGTATACATTTTATGTCTCATTCCTAGATCTTTTCTCGGTTGAGAATAAATCTGCGCTTAAAACTAAAACTGAGATCGAAATATTTAAATTTTAATTCCGCTGCTATTTCGCTCATCTCTCAGCTTATTTATGCAAAGTTTTCATTATTAAGAGGCTTACATTAGCACGAAAATCACGTTGTTCGCGATTAGTATTGTTTGCGATTGATTGGGACACGGGGACTTAATTATTCGCGAACCGCATCTTCTCCTTTAGAGATCTCGTTCGCAAACGGAGACGGGCGCCTCGCTATTGAGAAGTCCGAACAGAGCGAGGCGTTCCCCGAAACACGGGCGCGAAGATCTCTGCGGGAATGCGGGGGTTGGCAGATAGATAAGTAGATGGTTAGATAGCTGGTGGTGTAGGTAGGTAGGTAGGTAGGCGGATAGTCCCGGTGTAACCGCGCTGGCGTATGCGCTCGTGTTGCATTATTATGCATCGCATGCGAGCCGCAGCGCACGTTTGTCGGGTCGGTCCGAGGCGGATCGGAGAACAGAATGAATCCTAGGAACACGGACTTACCCAGAAGGGAGGAAGTACAGCATCGGAGACATCCTCGTCCTTCTCCCGTGCGCTTCACTCTTTCTCTCTTCCGGTCTTCCCTTTTTTTCCGCGCGATCGAACGTTCTCCGTCTCGTCGACGTTGACGCCGCGTGCGACGGCCCGATTCCTCGAAAGAGATGATCACTCGCCAGGCGACACCTGTCCCCGCGGAACTTGGTCGTATCTTAATTTGATGTATCTTCATTCGCGCGCGCGAGGACAGTTCTTTTTTTTTTCCCGAGAGCGAGGGTGAGAAAGCGTCGCGTGGGCGTACGCCTCCTTTTCCTCCTTCCTCGCGTCCTCGTATCGAATGAGTCATCGACACGAGTTCGCGATCGCTCGCTTGCTCGCTCACACGACTTGCTTTATTATTCATGAGCCGGTAGCGCGAAACCCGGAATACGCGCGCGAGTCGTATGCCACGTGCTGTCGAAACTGTCGATGAAGTCGAAGAAACACGGTTTTTATCGAAGCGAAGATTGTGATGTGACGAAAACATTTAAACTCGATCTTTAAATTTGGATAAGATATAAAAAACATTTTATTATTATTACTTGTATATCCATTAAAAATCAAACAATGATAATAAAAGCCGTGTGTGGGGGTGATATACGTTAATAATAATTACCTAATTAGATAATAATTAATTTGATAAAGAGCAATTCGCTGATAATTCGTAAAGCAATAGAGAAAGTATATTTTTAAAAATCAAATTATTTCTTAAGTAGTAAAGTGACGTTGAAAAATGACATAATGATATCTATAGTTTAACCAAACAAGATATTCGTTTGCCAAATAGGTATCCTTTCTCAAATACCTACAGATCTATTTTAAGTTGCGATTGTGTTACGAGGAAGGAAAGAGAGAGAATAGCGAAGTAGATACGAAATTAGAGACACGTCTCATATTATAATGCGAAGCTGCGGAATCCCGGTGGCTACGATGACACGCGCGAACAATCACGTGGACGTAATTTTATGGTCTCTTACTATCTTCGCGACTCGCGGAACACAAGTTCGTGTGCACACACGGGCGTTGTTAGAGTGTGCGCGCGCGCGTGATGTGTGCGCCTATATACGCAGAAACGTGCGTGTGCAAAAGGGCGACGCCGAGAAATGTGCGTGTGGCGCCAATGGCGGTGAGTGCAACGCGATTCGAGCGGAGCCGGCTGCGGAATGCAGTTCCGAGCCAAACTCAGAGGTAGCCTCTCGTCTCTCTCGGCTACTGTGCGCAGAAACAAGAACGAGGGGAAGAGGGAGGAAGGAAGAGAGGATCGGTGAGGAACGGGCCTCGTCGTAACCCTTTCCCCCCTCCTTCCCCCCCGGGGCCCTTTATCATCGCGGATGCGAAACGAGATGTCGAAGCGCGCCGCGTCGGAGATACGATCCACCTTCCAGCCGGTCGATATGGGATACAAAACATGTAATCCTTTATTTTTCAGTATCTGGGTGATACAGGTGGTCACAGGACGTAAAATGCATTTAGATACGTAAAAATGTATCTAGGATACAAGGAAAAATCACTTACAGTTAAATGCTTTATGTTGTTAGCCACGGCAGCTTATTTTTATCTCACGCAGAGATGTAGGTACTTGCGGACTCTCATGAGCCTTTTTGCTCGATATTGCCTCTCGGATAAGAACAGACTCGGAAATGAACTAACGCAGATGCCAAAGATAAATAACCGACGAAAGGATGTTTCTGTTTAGACGTAAAATTTTGTTAATTGCCAATGCCTTTCATTTGACATTATAAATATCTATGTATATATAAAAAAAATCGATAGGAAAAAAATCACTCTCTTACAATGGCGAAGATCCAACAGAAATTGATCGACATCTCATTTTAACAATTTAATCTTAATAATTGAAGCAATAATTAAAATCGTTGTTTTGCTTTATAAATAATGAACACTTAAGATATGCATATTCCGAAAACTGTTTCTCGCTTAAGAGATATGAACTATAATTTACCGGCCGCAAGCTGACGATCGTACATTAATCTTATCGCTTCTTAGCGCGTAGAAATAATCTTGAAATTCTCCCCGCGATTTGATTAACAAGTAAGTAGCGTTGATACAAAAAACGAGGGAGCGAGAGAGGCGCCGACGAGTCTTTCCACCGGCGCGGCAGATCAACTTTTTGCGGCGCGCAGGTAGAGGCGTTCCTGCGGCGTGTCTCCTCTCTGCGCTCGATGCGCTCGATGTCATGACGCTGCTCGGAATGACGTGGCGTATAGTCTCGGGAGCTGCGCGGCAAAACCCCGCGAGAAAGAAGGAGCCGTTAACTCGAGCCGAGAAAGAGCCAGCCGGGTTCGGGTTCACGAGGAACACGAGCCGCGCGCTTTAATTACTTCTTTCGCACGACGTCGTTAATGATACCGCGATTATAATTCGGCTTTTATGACCATTGAGAGACATTCTCTCTCTCTCTCTTTCTCTTTTTCTTTCTCTCCCTTGGTTTCTCTCTTTCGTTTCTCGGAATGAACCACGGCATGGGAAAGAGAAGCTCTCTTTTTCTCATCTTCTCGTCTTCCTTTCGCTTTCCTTGTCGTCCAGTTTCTAATCTTATCTTAGAAATGAGATTCGCAGAAAGAAATTGATATTTTCTGCGATTTGAGATAGTTAACATTTGCAAATGCGGCCTTCTATGGAGCTTATAAATCCATTGATGATCGATGAGGCGAGATCCGCTTTGGACAGTTTAGAACGAGCCTTGAAATGATGGATGACCGAATTTTCAAAATAATCCACTTACAAGTACAATCAACTCTCAAATATTATACATTCACGTGTTAATGGAAGAGTGAAAAAAACGTATACATTATTGTGGTAACATGATTTTTGGAGTCATTGAACTTTTCCTTCCGAAATTAGAAACAAACATGCTTAAGCGTATGTGCATATATGTTTAGGCTTTAAAAAGCGAGCATCGACCCAGTGCGAAAGAGTTGCTAATAACAGTTTGCGCCATATATTGTATTATGTCGCAAAACAAATAAATTTGTGATAACGGTCAACTTCGATTATTCTCGTTTTTGATTATTTCCATTCCTAAATAAATTCGACAATATTAATAAAAATTTACATATAGAAAACGTGAAGGCTAATTCAGAATCTAATTTGTGCATACTGATACTTTTTGCAAAAAAAACAGATGACCGAAGAGTCCGATCAAAAATATTTTATTTCCATTTCTAATCCATGTAAAAAAATGCATCGTGTTAAACGAACGCAGAAGCGATCTAATTAGAAGCTGGACCGTTACTCCACGATCGTTCCGGCCGTCCTTTCTGTTTATGTGGATTTATGGTACTTACGCTCCAGAAACGACCGACAGAATGACGCGGGCGGCTCGTTCGTTTGCGTAATGCGAAACGGTGATCGACTAGTAGCCTCTCGGTTTGCACGCCATATGGCGTCAGCCAGGCAGCGAATCACGGTCTCCATGCCTCGTCGGCCGCAAACGAGATGCCCTTTTTGCGTCGGATTCCTTTTTTCCATCTGTCCCTCTCGCGCTGTTCTTCCGCGCTGACTGGAAGAAGGGTGAGAAACTCCGAGACCGAACTTTCGGTGGCGCGATCGCGCTTCGCTTCTAATTATCGAATATTCGCCGCACAATTATTTAGTACAGGAATGCAAGTCTATAAACAAACATTTCGCTATTAAGAGAGTATTAGTTTTGTGCGTATTAATTTAATTTAAAACTCAATTTAATAATTATTTGATAAATAAAACACATTAATAAATATTTAAGTAGATTTAAATAAATTTTGATATCCCACGCTCACACACAAATTAGTAATCTTCTATTCGGCGAAAGACGCTACTTAGGTTTCTTGTGTGAAACGCCATATGGTGTTATAACGCCGAGAGGAGATAGGAGGCAGAAATTCAATCAGCCATTTCGCAGATTAGAAATTTCAATCTTACGAAATGAATTCTCATAATTCTCCCCTCTTAATTCATCTATTTCTTGCGAAGTAAGAGCTCCGCGACGCTAATCGCCGCACACGCGGAAAGGACTTTGATTATCGACCCGCGGGGCGTGTAATTGGTCGGGAAGATCGTTAGTGCTTGTAGGAGAGACTCGAGACCGGCAATTTCTTTCGCGATCGCCCGTGAATTATTGCGCCTTCGCTTCGTAGAGTCCCGCGTCGTGGCCGTCTTAATACGGCGAGGTTGTAGAATCACGCCTGACCGGCGGAGAGGGACGTTTCCGGTGTTTAGGAGGATCATTCTGGCCCCGGTAATCACCACCTGCCACCGCTAATTGCCAGCATTTGGACCGCCCCGAATGTCCGATGTGTTTCGACGATAATATTTGTCCGACACCAGCTTGCGCGTAGTTTTCCGCGCCGATTGCTCACTGAATGCTCACCTGTGATCTCCGTGCTGTTAAGCGTACAACGCGACACTTTAATTTGTCTAGCGGGATCCGTTGATCTCTCAAAGAAAGAATGAGGCAGCTTTTGTGTCATGAGAGTAATTTATCAGTTAATGCTTTTTCAATTTCTCGGAGTCGCATGGTCATATATGCGAAATTGATCGTGCGAAAATTGTGTAGCAATGTTATTGTACGGATAAACGACGCGCTCGAATGGCTGACACTATAAAACATGCAAATGTTGCGCTTAATAATTTCGTGTAAGACCAACTCGTAAACAATTATTTATAGCAATAATACTACTTTATTTAGACGGCAGTGTGGTCTATATAGTGGTAGAGCGCCAGATTCGTAATCTGAGAAACAAACATGGAATTTATTTTCCGAAAGCTGCGCCCTCCGTGCGAGAAAGGCTCTTGTGCGGAGCAAACTGAGCTCCGTCTTCTTTCGGGAAGAGACGTTAAGCCGTTGGTCCAAAGGGTTAAGTGAGAGGAGAAGGGTATAGTGATGGATGAGAATTGTAAATTGTAACCCTACGGGGATCGATTAAAACTTCCATTTTACTCCATTTTTTTTACTACTTTATTTAGTGGAAATATTTTGTTGAATTCCAAGGTTACGGTATATATAAAAGAAAACCGTCGTCGGTTAGCATGCAACGCGTTAAACCGACGTCGTGTAACACGTTTCTCGTTTTGCGACGATGTTAATCGGCGCGTCACTGCTCGCCCGTGAAACGCGAAGCGAATATTGGACGACCGACCGACCGACCTGCTCTCGCACCTGCGACATGGCCATTAAAGGATCCATATCTCTTCGTCCTCGTGTGTATCAAAGCATATCTTCACGTCTTTCGGGACGAGAAAATATGCGATTCTTGTCGCTTATTTATTCTTTTTTGCAAATTTTTCGGTCATTTCGAAATGAGACGAGTTCTTTGATGAATCTAGTGTCGATCTTTCTTAAGATATACATCTTCAAGCATGGCTCGCTCATTGTACGATCATATCGATTGCATCCCGAATCGATCTGCGCGCGAGGGCATTTTCGGGCAGCAGCCGGGCAGTAATTATTTTCAGCGGGCCATTTGTCGAGCCGCGCGCCCTTTCCTTGTCTCAATTCGCGATCATTAACATCTCTATCGGTTGATCTACAAGCGCGGCTCCTCGATGCATCAGGTGCACAATGCAGAGAGAAGGGGGACCCTAGGCAGGGTGGCAACGGCACATCGCGGACGTTCGTATGCTCGGGCAGGTGGATACGCGCGCGTATGTGTGTGTGTGTGTGTGTACGTTCAGCGTGTTCACGCTCGCGAGTGCAAACAGCCGGAATGCTTAAGCACGCGCCGGAACCGGAAGCTGCTGGGTGAGCACGCGAGCAGCGCTGCACTTCGTGCACCGTCAGGTGCTACGGCGCAGGAAATTAGGGTGAAACGCTTCGCGATGGAGGAGGGTGCGAGAGGGAGGTGAGACAGAGGGGCATGTCAGCGAAATTTGCATTAACAAGACAGCCGCAACAACGAATCGATTCGCGATCTTGAGAGTCGCGACTCTCGTGCGCGTTCAGGTGCGCGTATAATTATAGCTCGATGAGGTGTTTACTGGGACGAGTTGTAATCTGCATATTCCTTAATGTCCGCAAGTACAAACGCAGACTATATAGTTACATATATGTTTTATGGAACACTGACATTTTGGCCCGTCAAAATCTAACTGGAAACCTTCTCGCAATATTCGAAGCTTGACATTAGACATTTAAATAACGTTGATATTAAATACTGAGTAAAACTGTTATACTTCTATTAAAAGTAACCTACTCAAAGTTAAATCGTGAGAACGATCTTTTATTGTCATCGAAATTTCAATTAATATTTAGTATTAATAATAGATAGTTCTCAGATACTGACACGTAACATTTTACATTTTACGTGTAACTGACATATTAATCTTATAATATAGACGAGGTAAACGTAATGCATTATCGTCATAAAGTCAATATTACATAATTATCGCGCGGAGTCATCTCAGGTTGGAACGGCGCAAAAAGCACCAGCTGCAACTCAAGAGAATTTCTTTCTGCAAGAACTGCAACGGCAACGCACACTCGACCAGTGTAGGGTGTTCCTCACGGGTCGTTCACGCGCGCGAACGTGTACGCGCGGCGTACTCCTCGGAGGCGTCTCGGGCAGATCCGGAATTGGTTCCCGGTGTAAACACCTGTACGCTTAATAATCGGGAATTTCTGGCGATTATCGAGTGCCGGGCGGGCCCCGGTGGCTTTCGTTGCGCGTTGCCCCGCCGCGCGCTCACTCTCCTCGTCTCGCCTCTCATTGTGTTACATCGCCCGCGAGAGCGGCATCTTGCAGTGCGCGCGAGTGCACGAGGATACAGGTGTTGCCTTTTAATTTCCAGAAGGTGCACAGAAGCAGGTATCGTTTACGCGGAAGTTGTTTTCACTTTAGGAATACCTTTGCTTTTTACACAAAGACACAAGTATAAATATGAAAAAAAAAGAGAATATTTCAAATACGAATAAACATATAAATATTAGAATTTTACGAATAAGTAAGTATGGGAATTGTCTCATGCGAAATCAAGACTATGTTGCTATCTTATATAAACATAATGAAACTTATATATACATATATTGCTTTATTATCAACTATATACGGTTATAAAAATTAGAATAAAACATATAAAATATGCTAAAGCGGTTCAGTTTGCGATTGTGAATAGGCAATTCTTTTTAATAGAGATAAATAACTTAATAAGTCGTGTAACAAAAATAGTCTGCCAGTTTGACAGATAAGATAACTGAATCATATTTGGTCATCCCCGCCACATTTTTATTCATCACTGCCACGTTTGAAATAAAGAACTTTAACGAGAATAATCTCGCTTCCTCGTTGATCATAGGAGCAGGTCGCGCGACGCTCGCGGCGATACCGCGATATCGCGCGTATCTAACCGCCGTAAATCCCCCGAGCATACGTCGCGGGCTCGAAATTATTCGACGTTTTAATGGCACGGCCCGGACGATATCGATGCCCGGTGAACATCGGCCGGATGTGGGTCAGATGTCATGTGGGCGACCCCTATAAACGGCATCGGCCGTCGCACAAAAGCCACAACGCGGCGCGCGACGGCACGGGCGCACGGCGAGCCGAAAAGCCGTGTCGCTCGTGTTATATATAATATACACGAAACGCGCGTGTGACTCGTCGCAGGTGAACACGAGCGAGCTTCACCTGGCGCGTGCCAACTGTCTAATTAATGACAATCGCCGTGCGCGAGCGAGACAACCGCCGCCGCTTCTATTCATATACATACGCGCGCAATTTGCCGGGCTACGCACGTAGCCGGTAATGCCCGGGTCCGGCTTATCGATCTCGCCATAATGCTGCGAGATATCGGCCCAAAATTGGCCGTCCCTAGAGAAAGAGACGGGTGCCGCGCGTAAGGATTACATCGCGCGCGAATTTACATGAGAATCGCGCGAGCGTGTCCCGCGTTCGCGTCAGCCAGTTGAGAATCTAAAGTTAAAAAAGACCCAAATAAAAAAAAAAAATTTGAAGCATATTTGTATAAAAGCCAAATTACATGAATGAGGAAATTAATTGCGATACAATTTTAATTATAACGTTTCTCGTTATATGATTAATTTTGATGTTTCTTATTATTCCTTATTATTAAAAAGAAATTGGGGAAAGGAAAGTTTATTCAATTTTTGAACGACGCGTTCCCGATGTCACGTTTCACTTTTCAATTTCCACGATCTTTTAATTATCGCCCGTCCAACTTGATCGACCCATCCATACCCCGCGGGCAGTGTTTGTAATTGACCGAGAATTTTTCGTTTTCGCGGCACGATCGCGCTCGGTAGTAGTGCAAGTTATACGATAGATTCGATTTGGTCGTGCATATCGATCTCCGACATGCATCGTATCCCCGCGAGCGGTCGGTAGGCGGAGATGAACCTGTAATGCACCGGAGAGCGTGGGACCGCTATGCGGGAAAAGTGCGCTCTTCCTCGCGGATGATATCGCGCGTATATAGCGGCTACTGCGTGCTTATGGGCCCCCTCTTGGAGATCGGCACGAGGACTTTTTGCATCTGGCGAGGAATTATAGAGGACCCTGAATTAGCCTCGTGAGACGTATAATAATGGTAAAACACAGCATTTATCCTAACAATTCTTCTTGATGTTGTCTGTAAATTCTAGGCCACTTTTTTGTCATCACGTATCGGTATCGTGACAAGAAATCTCTTTATATATGATTATGATTGCATATCGTTATGTATCTACTGCTCTAGAAGAAGTAATGGGCGCTCTAATACATGGGCGACGATAGGGTTGCTAGTCGCACGGCGTTCCTCTTCGCTGGTAGCAATATATTTCAGGATAAAGAACGTTTTGCAGAAGATACAGGAAACTGTACTTTAGGAAATAAATTAGAAATATCATGTTTTGTAGTAATGACTCTCGAGTTGCGATCGAATTTTGATTTTTATTATTATGCTAATTGTTCGTCGTATAAAACAGTCTTTCGCTTTGCGAAACATTTCTAATGATTTCACATGTTTGCTCGCATCGTGCGACGATATACGCAAGGAACACATTTTCATTTCCCGGGGAACAAATCGAGAGGAATGTCTAAGAGTTCCAAAAGAAAAAAAAAAGAAAGAACGGGCCCACATGGAAATTACAGAAGGCCGCGGCGGAGCACGAGATTACCCATGATGTCTGAAACGCAAGAAATGATCGCGAGGAGGGCCCCGCGTTGTGCCCCTCTTTCTACCTTCTACCTGCAGGTTCGCGTGATGACGGCGTGTGCCCGCGGGGGCGTCCGATTCTCCTCGAGAGTTGCGGATCGCGTGCGAGTCTCGCAGCTGGAGACGAGAGGGAAAAGAGTGCTGCCCGAGCCGGGAGTTTATCGCGGGGCCCCCGGGGGCACGCGGGGCCCCGCTCGCAACGGGCACCTTAAACGTGGGCGGAACGGCAGGGGCGCCCCCAGGGTGTTTCTCACCCGCATACCTGACGTACGTGCCAGCCACCTTCTCATCCTCCTCCCCCTCCCCCGTCTCCCGCTTCGGTCCCTTCTGCTCTTTTCTCGTCCTCTCCATTACCATTCGGTTTCTTGATCCTCTCCCGCTCTCCTTCCGTCTCTTCATCTTCCTTTTGGATCGTCGTCATTCTCTCTTTCTTTTCGCTTAGGAATTACTTAGCGCGCTCGTGCTTGTACGAGATAAGAATTCTTGATAGGCGGATCGCCCTTTTATTTCTACTTGAGGATTTCCTAGGACGGGATTAGAGAGTATCGGGAATATAATGTATGAGGGAAAGTAGGAATATGAAATATATATTACGCTTTGCGTAGATATAGAAATACCATTACGCTCGGCCCATAAAATTAGACACTTATAATTATACGAATTTATTTTCGTGTTCGTGTCTCGTATATTTATGCGCATTCCAGCGAGATAAGCGCGAGCCACCGCCGCGCGCTGATGAGGGTTAATTTTCGCGGCGACCGTTCTATTCGGGAATAACGGAGTCCGATCGTTCGGGAGAGTCCAATTTGTTCACGGCGCGGAATCCGGCGTGAGATCCGTTATCGAGCCGTCCGAGATTCTTTTCCGTAGACACGAAAGCCGCCGCCGCCGACGCCGCCGCATTCCCGCGAAATTATTGCCTACTGTGGTAAACTCTCGGACCTTCCGCCGGCCAATGCCGGGTGTCTCGGAATTAGAATCGTAGAGGAGCGGCCTCGGGAAGAAGCGGGATGGAACTCTGGTCCCACAATGAGAAACAGAGATGTTGAGAAACCGTTCGCATGAGCACCGTGAGAGAGAGAGAGAGGACACGTAGGGCATAAGCATAATGCATCCCTTTGGATATCCGCGAGCACAGAAGCTTTAATTAAAATGTAGCGTTAATTAAGATTTTTCGTTTATATTCTTTTAATGCAAATTTTATTATTTATTTTTTACGACAAGTATATATAATTAAAAGAGCGAAGAGAGCGAAATTAATAGCAGTTCTTTAAAGACGTACACGCACAGATGACAATTTTTTATTCTTGAGAAGTCATTCGTCTTTTTGTGAAATTTTCGTACAACGAACGATGAATAATTGCAATTTTTTAAATGACGGTTGTTATTTCTGTAATTACTATTTCGTGGCTGCTATTGCAATCGATTCATGCCTAATGATTTCGCAGAAACTATCTGGGGATTGTGAACGCGCAATCGACTCCGACGCAATTCTAATGAGGGAGCCTTAGATTTTAATAAGTTCCTAAGAAAAATTCCGACGGCGGCTCTACGGCTGTGCGCGATCCCGTCGACCCTATGCTGCCCCGAGGACGTTCCCATGAGTCGGGGGCGGCCACGCCGACGCTTTCGTAGGCTCTGGAAGATGCTGGGTCCGAGAGAGCACCCGGGGGCCATGCCATGTTCCACCTCGTGAGCGGTGCGTGCAACCGCGCGCTCTCACAAACACGTTATTACAGGAACCCTTAATAACCCGGTGCGAAAGTTAACCTCTGCCTCTCTTTTTCTCTCTCTTTCTCTCTTTCTTTATCTCCCTCGAAGAGACTTCCTTTCGTTTCTTCTTCCTCGCTTCGATCCCAACTATCGGATTAGCTGTTCTTCCAACAACGTACACAGTAGCCAGTTGCCTCTCGATGCAGCCTCTGACATATCTTGTGGCTTTATCGACGGTCAGAACTGACGAGAAGCTTAATTCGTTTTTTTTTCTTGGAAACTTATTAAAATCTAAAGTTCCCTCATTAGAATTGCGTCGGAGTCATTGCGTAGGGTTAATTGAGCCTTATTACGCTTCAATATTTTTATTAATCTTGACAATAGGCAATAATTGCATATATAATTTTCGATTTTATGAGTTTCGACAATTAGGTATATACCGTTTTAAACAAGTGTAATATATGTATAAGTTATTTAAAAAAAATTGTTTTAATAAAAAATTACGAATTTTTAATTGTCGAAGATCATTAAACTTTACATTTTTTTTTTAAATGTGAAAAACTGATTCCAAACAGTCGATATTAATTCGTGAAACATTTAATGCTTCAATACTCCACGGCTTCAGTTCTTGTTTTCCAAAGATATTCTTTGGAGGATTAGCTTGTAAAATGTCTAGCTGCGTAATCAAAGCAGCAGATGTAACAAGGAATGCGAATAATTTCACTACTGGTGAACGCATTTACGTCGCATATGATTCGCCGCGAATATTTCGCGACGATGTCGCGATGGGATAAACCAGGAAGCGATGCGAGGCAAGAAGTTCTTGGCCTTCGCAGATCAATGTCGACAGAAGGTATATTTGCTCGCGCGGTCGTTCGTTACTCGCAACGCTTCCGCGAGATGAAGCTTTCATTCTGGAAATAAATTGTCATCATTTGCGACAATTGGTTTCTTGACACAATTTAATGAAAAATTATCGACATTATCTGTCGACAATTAAATATGGACAACGCAACTTTATATTTCTTTATATTTCGAGACAAGTGCTGAATGTTAACGATCAAACTTGACGTATATCTATCTGACGAAACCCGTCATCGTGATCGATCGAAAGGACTGCGGTATAAATAAAACGCATCGTCGTTTTTATACAGCATGGCATATAAAAGTGAAAATAAATAGGAGCGATATCTCACGCCCTTCGTCGCCGAATGTTCAGCGGGAGCGCGCTGTCGCGAGTTATTTATCGATTCTCGCAGTCCTCGCAGACGGCGGCGCGCGGCGTCCCGGACGGCGCGCTGGCACGTATCGCGCGTCACGAAGAGACTCTGCATCTAACATCCCGCGAATTTCGGTATTAGGACCGTATGAAGGCCGGCCGTGTGCGCGGGAGACGAGAGTGCCTCGGGAAGCGACGACGCGGTCGCGGGCTCGTCCCCGGAGCCAGCGACCGGAACACAACGCGCGTCTCTCGTTGACGCGCACGACGTCGTATTCATATTAGTAGGATCCCCCGACGGCGCCGGAGGTGTTTTCGGGCCGCCGCGCCGGCCAGGTCCGGGCGAGATAGTCCGGCGGATTATCATGCGCGTGCATGACGACAAAGGAAGTTTAGCTTGTAAAGCTGATTAAACCTTAGTTAATCACAACCGAGCAGGCCGGCATGAGGTGACTGGAGGTGTACGCCCGATCCCCCTTCCCTCCCAGTCGACCGCGCCGTTATCCGCTCTCGCGATAGGGGCGTTCACCGTCTCCCGCTCCCCGGGCGTTCTCCCCCACGGCTCCTCTCATACGCGCGCATGTCCTCCAGTCTGGCCCCAGTTGCCCCCGCTTCCTACTGAGCTCTCCCCTGTCTGGCGCGCGACGGTACGGACTCCTCGGGCACGTGTTTCCCCGGTAGCGGCTCGTGCGAGCGGGCGGTCCCGCGCGGCAAACCGACGCGCGCGACGCGCGCTCCGCGCCGCTCATGTTTGCCCGCTGCGCGCGACATAGCAACTGAATTCGGTACTGCAGTCCGCGAATTCCGGAGATTCTGCCGTCATACCTAACGGCCGCGCTCGCTCGTCGATACTCTTGTCTAGGGTGTTGCGTATTGCGTGCGGCTGCTCCCTTTTCGCGACGTCCGCGACCGCGGTTTTCCCTCCCGTCCGTTTGCTCTTCCGTTCCGGAGGTCGAGGACGAGGAGAATAAGAGACGGCGTCGAACGCCGGCACGAAGCTTCAGCGCTGCGAGATCAGATACATTGACATCTCTGACGGAGGAGTATCAATGAAAATAATTTATTCTTCGGGAATGAAATTCCTCACGTCTTGCTGAAGGGAAAACACCCGCAAGACTGTCCTTCTGTTTCTAGCATATGCTCGCTTTTGGCTCGTTAAAACGCGCGGACCGTCAGATCGCGGGGATCCTACGTACTGATGCACACGAGGCGGAGAACGAGAGTGATTCTCCCGCGTGCGCGCGTCCCAGCGCGAGGACGCGGAGAAACGCGAGCGGATAACGGTGGTTCGACGGAGAGCGAGCGAGTACGGGCGGGGAAACGATAGAGACAGAAGTATGAAGGAAACCTCCTCGGACAGCTGATCCCCTGGCACATCGGCGCAGCGCCGCAGCGCCACGCGTCACGGCGAGCACCATCGCAACGCGCGGCGCCCTTACGCCGGCCACCGCGACGCGGCCACGCCGTGATACGTTAACGCGCCTTTGACTCCTTCCTGCCGACCATCGTCGCGATGCTGCGACGGCGCTGCTCCTCGAACCGTCGCGTCGGGCGCGGGCGTCCAGCAACGTCCGGCATATGCGGATGACGATGGGAACGGGGCAACAGCGTGCCAAGACGCTCGAGCACCTTAAGCCAAGCTGATCTGAAAAGTTTTACCGCACGAGAAGCAAAAGCCGCAGTCTTGAGTTATCTAAAACCCGCTTTAGACAGTCTTTAGTTCGTGTCAGAACTCAGGATAGAGTTCTGTTTTTCATGTTATGTAATATGAATGATTACACACATATAAAAAATGTATATTAAAATACGACGCATATATAAAATTATAATAGAAAACAAACGCGAATTATAGATTCAAAATGGGCTTTAAAAAATCAATTAAACCAATTTTTGAGTTAGAAAAAAACTTGCGTTTGAGAGACAAACTTATTCTTGGTGACATGGATTTTGTTTCAGTAGAATTTTAATTCGAATCTTAGCGAGACAGTTGAATAATAAAGATATACTCTAATAGTTAGTCGAGGGCATTTACGAGTTTCAGTCTATTAGTTTAATATAAGTATTAGAAATAATGAGTCGTAAAAAAGTTCTTTTTATTCTGCCTTTGATATATGTATGATTTAAAAATCACGATTTAAAAGGCACTGATTCAGTTTGGAGTTGCTGTGTTTATCCAGCATTCGACGCCACCTCTTGGTCAGAGAACATACGAAGAAGCAACGGTCATTGTTCAGCAACTTGGCATACTGATGTTAACAATCAGTAGGATGTCTTCATGGTAGATGGCAATACTGATGAAGTTGAGTCTCTTTACCAACATACGTTCTAAAGTTAATTCACTGATCAGTCAGGCACTGCGCTGGTATCGTTAATGACAATCATCATTTGAGATTTTATCTTTGTCGTTGATATCATCAATCAGATTTTTACTAACGTCGGTAACTGAATGTACAGTCTCTATTATAAAAATCACGTACTTTCTCTGTTTCATAGAAATCAAATAGTAAGTTGAATGTGTTAAAAAACTTGTCATATCATGACATAAATAAATTTATACATTGGTCAGTTACATTATTATTTAGTTATGATAATAATGTGTATATTTTAAGATTTTAATTAGTCATTTTAGAGGAAATTTGATATAAATTTGCTAAAAATTGTATATTTATTTATATAATATCGAGTGAACACACTGAATTTTCTACTAGATACTTCTAGTCGCGTGTCTTTTCTTTTCTCTTTCAGTAACTGTACGAACTTATACTATCAATAGAAAATGAGTGTAAAAACGCACTCAATTATTCTATATTATTCAATCCTAAACTTGGCAAAACTAAAGAAGCGATTTTAACTCGATATACATATACAATTGTGATAAAAGCTATTAACCCTTAAAGGCTACATTTCAAGTCTCAACCACTTGAGGCTACACTGTCGTCCGTATATGGACCTCGCAACTTTGATCGCGTATAACTCTGGATCTAATCAACTAAATTTAAAAAAATTATATATTAAATAGGGTAGAAAAGATTGAAGAATATAATAGAATTTAAAAAATTGCTTATTATTAATATTAAATTGTTCAAAAACATCAATTTTTGAAGATGTACACGCGAAATTACACTTTTATGAATAGGTCCATATATGGATCTCCTAGTGGTCTTTAAGGATTAAAAAATTGGTTTTACAATTACAAAAAAATTCTTTTTAACGCTATTTAAAAAAGTAAAATATTAAATTATAATAAATTACATCGATTTTGAGAATTAAAAGCCTCATTTCGAATCTCTAAGTTAGAAATTAGGCTATTAAAAGATAGGAAAGTTTTGCAAACTACTGCCAAGCTGAGGGACTCATCGTCCTAAAATCCGAAGGTAATGAAAACGAATACTGTCCCGTTTGGAATTTATCGTGTCGCAATAAATCGACACCCTCTTCGTCAATCTCTTAGCAGAATCTAAGCGTTTCCGTTTAAAATGCTACGAAATCGTTTTGCTCTTGAGAGGAACCGATTCGGCGCCGTCTTCCACCGTCATGCCGTTCTCTTTCGTGTGGCTGCCGGACGGATTGTTCCAGCTTTGTAACTCGCCGGTGCCGAAAACGGCGAATGTCACTGCGCCGGTGAAGTAGACGGCCGCCAGGATCCAGAAGATGATGCTCCACTGCGTGTAGGTCTGATTGTGGTACGTGATGTTGCCGACCATGAAGCTGCTGAGGAAACCGCCTATCGAGCTGAAGGTGTTGGCGATGCCGAATATGGTCCCGGAGAAATTGGGCGCGATGTCGAGACCGTTTCCGAGATAACCGGCAGTTATGCCGCCGTTTATCGTTAAAGCGACGGTGAACACGGCGACCGACGCCGCGCGATCGCAACCGTAGTACGCTTGCATCACCATGAGCATGCTGGGTGTTAGCACAGCTAGAAGAAAAATCGAAGTTTCTGTATTAGCCGAAAAGATTAAAATTTTCTATTTATAACAGTCAAATACTTTATCAACACGTTGACTGTTATGATCACGAATATTTGGCGCATGATTGAAATTTTTACAAACCATTACAAAAAATAAATGCCATCTAATATAATATTTTAAATGGCATATTCAGCTATGCAACAATTTAACATACAATATCTAGTATAAGAATATGGTCTTATTTAATCATTATATATTTATGATAATGAAAATTTTACTGTAAGACACGTAGAATTTGGTGTTAAAATGTATATATCTAAAAAGATTTTATACAGTATTAAAACAATTATTAGTTACAAAATCTGATTTTATCGTCCAAGTAGACAAGAGGCATAAAAAAAAGAGAGAACGTTTGCGAACGTTTTACTCACCAAACGTCGTAAAAATTTTACGTATTGCCGTCACCGATAACTTGTTATTGCGGAGCAGGTAATCGGCTAAGATGGACATCGATAAGGCAAAAATGTACTTGCCTAAGTAAGGTAACGAGGATAACAGGCCGTTCTGTAAATATCATTCTTATCAGCGTGTGTTCCATTAATAAATATCATTTCTATTGAATACAGTATATCGATCAGTGAAACAACGATGACATGAAAAAGGTTTTATCCAGTAATATAATCAACGATATATACCTCTTTAATATTGAAGTGCAAGATGTACTTCATATAAGTCGGAAGCTGATTAACAATGGTATGGTAACCGAAGACGCTACACGCGTGCGTTATCACGATAGCCCAAACGGGTCCTGAGGTGATAAGTGCGCGCCATGGTATGGGCAGATGCTGCAGTTAAAGTATTGTATTATTAAAGTATCTTAAACATTGTTTAAGATATCTCGCAGAAAAGGAAATAAAACGAGATATTTCTAACCGGGACTAATAAATAGATTTGTCACAATTTATATTGTTATTTGGTCCTTCTTAGAAGATAAAAATAGATGAAGGTAAAATAATGAAAAGAAAAAACTAAAATAGAATAAAATGTGCACTCCGGGACTAGAATGGATGCTCTCTACTATCACAACCTTGGTGGTGGTCGTCGTTCCAATCGCGCTCTCGATAAAGTGCCGCTCCTCCGCACTGATGCGCGGATGCTGCGACGGTGAGTCGAACACCAGCCAGAACCACGCCACGCTCCAGATAATCCCGATCACGCCAGTCACGTAGAATACCGACTCCCAGCCGAGCGAGGCGATAAGGAATCCGCACATCAGCATAGTTATCGCGGCGCCGAGCGACGAGGCTGCAAGTTTAACGATGCAAAAGTTTACGGCGGCGCGGCGATTGACGCAACCGCGCATCTCTGTCGCGCGACCATAAAACGGCCGCGTCTATCTCGTGTATATACGTTTCGCAGTTTCTTAAGGCCCCAAGAACGAGGGCGGGCAGACGATTATGGCATCGATTGGCCTGGATTTCGCGATCGCGTGGCGAATTAGATCATGATCATTTACCCATCATGTGAGAGACGAACTTGCTACGCTCCGTCGGTGGAATCCATCGAGCAGTCATTGGCTGGATGGCAGGCCAGGTGGCACCCTGATTTACGAGACGAATCAATTTTGAGAGATTGTTGTCAGTAATGATTGCGTGATCGTTTGCAGTCACGTGAAACTCGATCGATGAGCGTAATTTGATTACGTGCAGAGAGAGAGAGAGAGAGAGAGAGAAAAAAAGAGAGATGCTCGATAGATTCAGATGTCAGATTTTTCACCTGTTAGATCGTTTCTCACGAGGCGGACGCGCACATTTATTTTAATTATGATGATGCCTAGATAAGATAACGACATACCAGCATAAATCCCAGTACGACTCTTAATGCGACGACCATGGTGTAGCCCAAGCTGGCTGCCAGTGGTGTCAGCAGAGTGACGAAGCTTGACGCCATCATACTGTAGCCAAAGACCCGTTTGGTGCCAATTATCTCGGCAAGTCGGCCACCGGGAAACTCCGTGCAGATGTAACCCCAGAAGAAGCTGCCAAGAATCATATTCACCTCATATTCGTTCCACGGATACTTGGTCTGGGCTCGTTCTTCCTGAGATTGAAAATCGAGGATTTCGTGAAAGAAAAATTGAACGAAGAAAACAAAAAGATCGCTTAATTCCAATCAACGAAAATACGAATTCGAGTGAATCGGAAAAAGATAGTTCTAATATAATCGACCAGAGCAAAACAATCTTTCAGTTCCGATTAATCTCGCAGTTCCGATTAAACATCGTATCGATGTTGCCATTTAAATGAAATCTCGCTCGCGCGATGTGTTCGCCATGGGCGATTGCTGAGGTCATTCACCGTGCAAGTTCGGCTTTACGCGAGTTTCAACGAACCCGGTGCCAGTGTGGGAGCGCCGCGAGCGTGCTGTCGTTGTTCAACTCGTTGACTCTATTAACGTCGACGCCGATCGCCGGGGTCCTGGTGTCGCCGATCGGGGTGAAGTCGTTCATCATCGTCGCCTGGGCACCGCACTCATCCGGCACCAACGTCGATCCGTTGGAATGCGAATGTTGACCGCTGCTATTGCTCGATATGACCATCGAAACGATCGCTATCGTTAGATTCATGCGTAGCATGTAGTTTAACATGAAGCCGAGAATCACCATGATATTCAGTACCTGACTGCATGATAGACGATCTGGAAAAACATTTGCGGTCATTCGTTTTGCGGTCGTGGTGCGGCTCGAAATCGACCGCAAGCATTTAGTCGATGCATTAAACTGATGCATAGTAATGGTCGATTTTAATGTTTTTTATTTATTTCTTATTACAAATTGCAAAATAAGATATTTATATTTCTGATAACATGATATAAAATATAAATATATTATTTTAATTATATATCTATATATATATGTAGAGAAGAGGAAGAAAAAAATATTTAAAATAAAATTGATTATTATTTTAAATTATAGATACTAATTATTCTTAAAATTATTGGCTCTGAAAATTAATATTTTTAAAAAATACTGACATAAAATAATCATAGAAAAGAACAGTTATTATATTAATATAATAATTTGTTCCAGGATTGTTTGCTTTACGATTTTTTTCTGTAGTTCGATATACTTTCTAAATCTAAATAAATATCTTGTTCAAAATTTTAAATATTTTTAATGATTTGTGGAAATCCAGAAAAGACTATTTGATTTCCGTCTTATATGCACGAGTAACGTTAGTTTTATTTACTGTATGAAAATTATTTTGTCTTCCAGGATTTCTTTTACACATTTCAACAGTGTATGTCGCAAAACAGGACGTACTTATCTATGTCATACGTCTCACAAGTGCTGTAAACAATTTTTACGTAACGTCAGCACGCAATACACGTGACTACGTATAGTTTCGGTCCATTATCGATCTCGGTGCTATTGTACACAACTGCGATTCATCTCGAGGTCATCATTGGGGATCCCGGAGGTCCCAACACGCGAGATCACGCTTTCTCTCGGTCGTATCATCGGACACCGCGTTATCACACACAAAATCCCCGAATTATCATGCAACTACGCAAATGTCTACAATTTGCAGCGCAAATCAAAGGCGGAATGGATTAATTAAAAGCGCGTCGCGCGATTGTGCCAATTCACGACTCGGCCGATCGCGTCTGTTTCGCTTTAATGAGTCGTCGTATACCTAGGTGATATTGAACCTCTCCGGTCACATGAGTGTCGCCCGACGGTTTCCTCGTTCTTTGGCAGGTCGCCGAAGTTATTTCAGGAATGGCGCAAACGGGCCAATTATTTTCCCTTTCCTTTTCTGCATCGTTCGCGCGAACATTTCGCGATTTCGCAAATCGCGGACACGTGCGCGTGTCGAGGTATGAAAGTTCCAGGTTTCGCGGGACGTTACGTCAATGTGCCGAACGAGTTGTAGGTAGAAGAAAGAAGCTTTGCGGGGCGAAGACGCGGGGCAAAAGCCTCGCACTTAATCGCAGAGCGCAAACAGGCGCACCTCTCGTCCCCGATATTAATAGTCAGCATTAGGTCGCCTTGCATCGTCCGCTTTGCATGCACTACGTGATCGTATCCGTAAAGCCACGACTGGTTACTTTGCTTATCGCGAATTTGCGTTCGAGGTTATCGCGGTAGCATTCGATGTTACTGCATGTATACACAATGTGTGAATCATGCTTACAAGTATCAAATTCCAGTCCGTATAGAATCTGGTGACAAATCCCCTTAGTCGATTTTTTTCCACGCTGGAAACACGAATTGAAACAAAAAGCAATGTGTGCGTAAGCAACTTTAAAATAATTATTGAAAATTAATTAAGGTCATTGCACGTAACAAAGTTTTAGTCATAATTGTAAGGCCGCAAGAAAATAGACCAATCACAGTCGATTATTCTCCTTGAGCTCGAAGAATAATCGAGTGTGATTGATCTATTTTTTTCGCGGCCTTACGATTGTGACTAAAACTTTGTTACGTGCAATGGCCTTTATTGGAAACGAAGCTTATTTTCTGCAATTTAAATAAACAGCAAAGAGATAGACCGTAGGCAAGTTGATTTCATACATGGACTTTACTTCAGAATTTTATTTGATTTATCTACGAGGAATAACAGATTGCTAAAAATGTACTACGATGGGGTGAAGCCAGCGGTTCTTACGTCAATTTACTCTGTCTAATCGTTCTCGTCTTTGACGCATTTAGTTGTTACAACAGAGAAGCGCGTGTCGAGAGACAAATAAGTTTGTGCCCCGTTGCGCAATCGCAACGTACGTGTCTGCCTTCGACTATGAAAGTCATCAATACGCGGGATTAGAATTTCCTGAAAAGGTAAGTAGCCTCGTCGTTGCGACAAAAAGTCGGTGGACAATTTGCAAGTTAAACATTCTTCGACGCAAACCTATGTCAGCGATTGCCGATCTAAAGTCGTGTTCTAACCACGGTATCTGACGTAACTAAAACCGTGAGTAAGGTCATATGAAATTGCAGGCAGGTGCATTCTTATCGCGAGGAAGTAATACTCTTATTTCGACACATTTGAGCGGTTTCGTGCGTTAAAGCCGCTTCCGTATTTTCTGGCTTCTGTATTTTGCGTATAAATCGCTCAACTTTAATTAGCAGATTAATGCTGGTTTCCCGACTGATAAAAGATGTGGAAAATAAATGTAATTGGCCTAAAACACATTTTGTACAATGATAAATAAGATACTTCTTTTTTAAATCTATATTTAACATAAAGGTAATTTTATTACACATTGTTTAAATTTTACTTTCAATTTTATTTACACACAACTTTTCTTAAAGATTTATTTGTGATTTTATTTATTATGCGCTAACGCGTAATAAAACTCCGACATTAACTTTGCTTTCCCAATCAACGCTGCTCCTTTTTGAATGAGGAAATTTAATTTGCGTCAATGAATTATATTGTCTCACTTTCTCTCTCTCTCTCTCTCTCTCTCTCTCTCTCTCTCTCTCTCTCTTTCTCTTTCTCTCTCTCTTTCTCCGTGTTTCCACGTCACATGAAGAAACGGCAAAACTGGCGATAATGAACTGGCAATAATGAAATTAATTAAGAACGATCACTTTCTTATTTTCACTTTAATCGATTTGTGTGCCCACTGACATCCTCATTCTATTTATATTACATAAAGTTTTTCTTTGATCTAAAATTTGCCAAATTGACATTGTAGCGTTACAGTTATACGCACTATTTGATATTTTACCATCGTACTTTTCATTTTAACATATCAGCCATATATACGTTATCCGCGCATGTAGGATTGCTTTGGGGAGGACGAGATCCCCGTGGATGCAATTTGGACGATTGGAGAGGAGTGCCTATTTAAAAGCTCAATCTGACCGATATAATAATGACATTCGTGAATCGAGAGCCACGTGTGTCGTGCTACCCACTTAACCGCTATTGCGATCATTACGCTCCCCGATCATGCGGCAATGGAACTTGGTACTTTAAATGCGGGGAATATATCGTGTTTCTAGTATTTGAAATTTGTCGACTTTGAACGTCTGCTGATAATAGCGACGTATTATGATAATAAAAACATGCGATTCAGTTCGAGTCTGATGTCAAAGCGAAAAATTTCGATCGATAAGCGAGACAGGGAGATTGCAATATGTGGAAGATAAATAAATCGACGAAGAGAGAGATTACATGAGGTCAATTATAGTTCAACATAATTTACTCAATTTACAGACTTCATCGATCTTAATATCTATTAAGATCTAATTTTAATGAATATATTCTGCCGCATTATATATATATATTAAATTAATCAAAGTGACGTCGAATATTGATATTACAAGAAATGATAATTTATCTTTGAATTGAGTTGAAGATAGATAAAGATAGAATTTTCTAAAATGTTAATTGTTTTAATTAATTAATAATAAAATAAATAATTCCATGTCAATGTTATTCAATCAACTGAAGTCATTCAATAGAATATATAAATTCATATATACAATATATACAATATTTATATATACAAATTTATTAAATAAAATATATATATATTCAATATTATTCATTTTCAAAAGACAGTAGCGTTTTCTCTTCTGCTACTAATCAGCAGTCTACGTTGGTCATAAATTTATATAAAACATATTAATGTCAATTACACATTGTTTCATGTTAGAGTGTAGCAGGGTCAGCCTGACCAATACTCGGCGCCTTTAATTACGATTTTTATGGCTGCTTTTATACTTGATTACCAAGCCGATTTCACTTGAGTGCAGGGTTATATCGTAGATGACCTCGATAACGTGACACCGGTTTTAATAGTCTTGGAAAACTTGGTAACATGATCCGATATGATCGGTGTACAGTGACCTTTATTCCCGAAAATAGCGGATCTTTTTCAATTAATTTTATACAAAATGTAATTAAGGTATACCTAAATCAAAACCGAGTCTGCTCAATAAAAATATTAAGACATTAATAAGTCGTGTAATAAGATGTACAAAATACACATTAACGCAATTATTTACATATAAACGTTAAACACTTCCGCCTTTCCCTTCATATACCCGTTCTATAAAAAATTAACACAGGGTAACGCATAAAATATCATACGATTTTTTTGTATAAATGATTGATAAAATTGCAAACCATACATATATAAATCTTACATTATAAAATTGTGAAAAATTAATAGATAAATGTTTGCAACGTGATCTTTGCTCTGTCTCACGATCTCGTGGAAACGCATTCTCATATTGAGATGCATGACATTTTGTGCGCCATTGTTTGTGTCGTACATCACAGAGGCTATTACGACCTTCACCCAGAACTCTGTGCACGTTTTCCCGTATAGGTTATTTATAGCGCTTTCGTCGTTTCGCGAAGGCTCAAAATAGTATACCTGCTTTTCTTAAAGTCGAGTTTGATGACTTGCAGCTTCGACAGTCGGAAGCACCGGATTCAGGTCAAGACGCGAGTTTAACGATGCAGACGGCATTATTATCTATGAGATTCATCGCTATACGCATTCATCGCTATACGCAGTCTAATTGGCCAAAGATTAGAGGCTTGTACGTCGCGTCGCGTGGACTATAAGCGTTGAACTATCAATACGCGACCGTTTTCTATCGAACGTCATGAGCGAGTGTTGATGATACATGTTAACTCTATAGGAATGTAGAGGTGAGGGTTCGGGGCAAACCGGGCAAACGGCGATTGCGAATTTTCAATCGCGATAAACTATGGTCATATTTTATATAAACTTCATTCAAAGAGATCATAGATTACCCGAACAATCATTTCCTTTATACATATGTATTAAGTGTACCGAGCCTCTCTAATGCGCTCTAATACCTTTTCTCTTGTACTCTACAACTTTACCTTATTAATTCTATCTCATATAATATTTATATCTTTAGACAAAGTTAACATTATTCATTTCAGTATAAATATATAGAATTTATTTGTATTTATTGTTTTCAATCATTCTTTAAAACTCTATTGTCTTTAGGTTGACTCTTATTTTATATATGATTTACCTTTTTATACGTATATAGAGTTAATAAGATAGAAAAAATAATATAGTAACATGCATATATGTTTTTTGATAATAAATAATATAATTATATATTATAATAATATATAATAATATGTATAATATATATAATATATATCTATATATATATAAATATAAATAATATATAATATATATATAAATAATAATATATATATGAAGTTGATGCTTTTATCAACTTTAATTCACCGTCGACTGGTCGAATTATGCGTCGGCATCTTGACGAATCATCATCCCTTCCCGTAATAAAGAATACATTAACGTCCAAGCGGAAGCCGCGTTCGTTGCCGTCCGTCACGAGACACGCATGCAATTCAAGCTTGTCCACACATGAATCCGTTCATTTTCTTTCAAGAAAGTTATGCGCCCGCATAAGAGTTTTTTCAGGAACATAATAATTATTTTTGAAGAAACGTAACACGATATTAGAAATTGAATTTAAGTCATTTTCTGATTTGTGTCTAGAAGAGGACGAAATAATCTTTCAATAATACTTCATAATCTATTACGAAGTAATTTTTATCCATATTCACATCGATTACAACGATAATCAATAATTTTTAAATTATTAAATTCAATTTTATAATGTTATTCGTTTGAAATCGGAAAGCCGAACGCGATGCGAAAAAGATACGAGATGTGTAAAACAAACATATCACTTGAACTAATTATGACTTCGTGTTGGAACATCATGCTAATGGTGAAAAATCTAATAAAACCAATTATGGAATCTTTTGTCACTTCTGCGAATTCAAACATCCAATAAGTATGGTATCACATATCACACGTTTAGAATACATGTTTAAGATCACATGTTTAGAAATATAACACTAATAATGTACTATAAAACAAAAGCACTTCAATAAATAAATTTCCGTCATACAATACTCAAGAAATTTTGACCTTATAAATGTGCAACTTGCTAAAAACTCTTTTTACATTCTGACACAACGAGATATGTATTCAAACTTTTAACGGTATATTAAATCAAGATAAGCAAGGTATTAGGTTAAAATAAATATTACTGCTTCAGCTATTTTATTAATTGTAAAGACTTACGCTTCCTTTTTTTTTCGCGCTAATCATATTTACTACAAATAATAATTGTGCAAATGTTCAATGATATTTACGATAACATAACATTAATTTCTTTTCACTATATAATTTTTTTATATTTACTTTGTAAATATAACAGACATGCTTTAATACATCTTTCACATTTTTCGTTTGCTAATCACTTATTTTGTTAAAATGATCTGTGGGAAAATGATCTTAAAGGACTTAAAGAGATAACAAATTATTCATCCCTCTAACCCCTTGTCAACCACTGCGACTTACCTAGCACGCTGCGATTGGATGCCATGTCACCGGTGATGATTTCCCACCGGCTTTCCGGTCTTTCTGTTTCTCAATTTCAGCGCACTTGTTAAAAAATCGGATTTAATTTAGAAATAATAATAAAAAGTTTGTTTATTATATTTCTACACGAATATAAACTTATATTCTTCCAATTGAATTGAAAATTTTCACGTGTAAACCATCATGTCACTCGAACGATTCTTGATACGAGAAAGAGCATTCAACCCCTCTTAGAGATGTGAAGAGCTTGGAAGAGCTTGCTTTTCGTCTACGAACGCCTTTGCTAGCGTTGCAACTGGCTCGTTCGCTCGCCGCGCTTTGACTGTGCTCTGCTCTAAACGCTCTGCCAAAAATCTCAGCTGCAAATTGCGGCGCTGGCTGTTCGGAAGACGAAAGGCGAAGAGACGGCGAAGAAGAGGCCCGTCAACAGCGTCAGTCGTTGCGACACCGACGTCTTCCGCGGGCTGCGTCGTTCTCCCGCTTCGCGTTTCGCTTCGTTCCGTCGTAACGTTCCTCGTCGTGTCGTAACGAAGGCTGCATGAAACGACGAGGTAGTAGAGGCAGAGGGAAAGAGAGAGAGAAAGAGGGGCACGACCACGCACGTCACGAACGTCCGCGGTTGTGTACAATGACGTGCTTTGTTCGCCGCGCGCCAACGAGAAGATAAATGCGCCCTATCAAATGAACGGACGGTTTTTCCTACCCCCCGTGTCTGCCACTCGCCCAGAGGGAGGCGAACAGCGAGGGATCAGCTACGTGGAACCAAAATGTTAATGAAACGTTTTCCTTTGCGTTGGAAAGAGATATATAGAAGATTCAAAGACCTTCGAGTACTCAACTCCTGCAGTGTTTCGATTTTTTAAATAATATTTTTATCGCCTTCAAATTTTTTCCCATTTAACTTTTAGATGAACTGTATAAACTAGTTTGTTCTTGTTATACATTTATCGAAGTTAGATCTTCGCAAACTTTTGTTTAATTCAAGTAATAATGTGAAAAAAAATAACTAGACACGGTCATAATATACAATTTCAAAGTATTATTAATTATACAAATATATTATATATAGAAATATCAATTGTTATATACATACAATTTTTCTTAGATATATCGTGGATTCGCGCTCAGTGATATCGCAGTTAAGGGGTTAGTATAATTCCACGCACAAAATATCTCGCATTCGTTCCTTGCTCCGTTATTTCACGAAGAGATAAATCTTCGCGAAAGAGGCGGAAGATAACTGTTGTCCGAGCGATATATGTTGTAACGCGCCAGGCGTTATCGTGACGTTGTAGTTATTAATCAACGTCAGCATTAATTCGCTGATCTGTCGCTTCAGCGTTCTAATGACTGTAATTGGGTAGTTACCAAGCATATTCGCCACGCTGCTGATGATTCTCTCTGACACGATTAATTAGGCCTAGAATCGCCAACTGTCTCTTCGGACACTTTGCGCGATTAAATGCTAGATTGTCCGTTGAAGTAACCGAATTGAAATGAACGGAGAACGATATTTCCGTTGAGTCCAGTGGAAATAATCGGAGAAAGTAATTAAAGTGAGGAACAGATTTTCTTTTTCTTTTTCAATAGCGATAAAGTTAAAAGTGATGAAACTGAAATTGAGATAAACGGCAATAGGCTATCTCAAGCTTTACAATGCAAACGAATTGTAAAACTTATTCGTATGTACATATATCGCAACGTGCTATACAATTCAAGACGCATGATAATTAACTTGAATTACGCAGTTCCGATCTATTTTCGTCTCCGTTTGACGAACTTCACGAAACGATTACGGTATATATTTTTTTACGAACAAATATTTCAGCAATCGTATTTTCGAAAGATTGTTCTCATCCTCCGTTATTTTAAGTAAAACGGACGAATTACTTGTGAGTTCCCATTTATTTGAGTTCTTGGAACCATGAAATAACTATTAAATTCCACTCCGTTTCAAGATAGTTTCCATAAAAATAAATATCAAGATATGCATATGTATATGTTTGATATTACAGAGTTAATTATAAACGAGGAGGTTCTGCGACGAAACGTATAAAGTATTTTTTCGATTTCATCTTAGATCATCTGTACAGTACGTGCTAGTCTTACGAGTTATCGAACACGCTTCGTGTTGTGTAATTCCGTGATACCATCTTATACGTTCATTTATTATCTCGACTACCAGCATATATTTCTTTCTCACATTCACACAGACTCTTTCCATATTGCGCAAGTCCCGTTATTTTTGGAAAGATTTCATGGTACATAAATCCGCGCGTTTAACGATTAAACACAATACTCACATCACACGCGTTTCTTACGACAAACAGAAAAGGCATTCGCAAGATTAATCGAGGATATTAAGCTTGCTGTTGGTCTTCCTTAATTGCGCCCGCCAAGGTATAATCTGACCGTCGTCGGAGTCGTCCTTGGCAGGATCATCCCGCTTCTCATCGACCTCGGGTTTATCTTCCTTCTTGATGACGCACGACGGCGCCGCCGGCGAAGCATCCCTCTTCGGGTTTACCGACGTTGCCTCGAATTTCATTGTCGTTGTGCTCGTCGACGCGGTTACCTGCGTCGGATTCAGTCTGTAATCAAACCGATAATTCGACGCTTGAATAAGGCGCGTGAAAAATTTTTCCATTAATATTTAATTAATTGTTAATTAATGAGTACAAAAGTTAATTGATAAGACAACATTATTTTGTAATAATTGACGTAATAAAGGAAATAGAGTAACAGAAAGGGATGCTTAAATTGAGAAGATCTCGAGAAGTATATGAAATATAAAAATTAAATTCTCTCTTTCTCTCGTTCTCGATATTCTCCTCCCTTTCGTTTTATTTGAAAATTTAAGAAAATTCAAGACGTTCTGAATAACAAGATGTTTCTGTACTTGGAAATGGTCAATTGTCAGATTTGAGGGGCCAATCTTTTAATACACGCATAAAATATTATGCACAATATTATACATATCGCGTAATTTTGCATGTAACGCGAAACGGGGGAACTTGAGACCAATTGCAACGAGGAGCAATTGTAATACTCGCAATAATTGGAGCACTTACAATTAGACCTCTACCCCTCTTGCCTGCGTTAAAAACGGAGTTAAATATAGTAAAATAACGCGAGATGAATCTTTTCTGAAATGTGTCGCAATCCAAGTACCTACGATTTTATGACGAGCAGTTAAAATTACGTTCTCCACTTGTTGCAAAACTCGTTCTAATTAAATCTGGCTTTCTCCAATCACCGAGAAATAGCATCCAATTACATTTCTGATTGATTGATTGATACAGATCCATTAATCTTCGTACCTCTTTTCTTCGTTGTCCTTCTTAGCGAGAAGCTGTCGCTTCCATGGCGGAATCGCTTTCTGCCGCCTCTCCTCGTTTTCTCGCGCTATTTGCTCCTCGAGTTCCTTTTTCGCTCGTTCGGCGGCTTTTCGCGCCAGCATCTGTCGCTTCCAGATTGGTATTACGTTTCCCGAGCTGTCCTTTTCGGGAATCTACAAAAACAAAGATTCAAAATTTTAAAACTGGACTGCATAAAATTATAAAAGTATCATAAAAGGAAAAAGTTTTTTTAATAAAACGTTAAAAAAGATTAGAGATTTTTATAATTTGTTGTATATGATTGTACGTATATTTTTCAAGAAGAATGACAAATAAAATGCTCTTACTTGATCAACGAAATTCGTAACGCTGAACGCTTTGCTAATTTCCGACATGAGGGTCTGCTCCTGAGTCTTCTCGACCTGCGCCCTCTCCACCTTTAGCTTTTTGATACCAGGTATATCCTTTGTGCGCTTCAATTCGGCGATTAGGTCCGTCTTTTGCACGAAGAATGGCTCCGAGACTGAGATCGATACGGTCTTATTTGAATTTGTCCATGATTCTATTTTTAAACTTTATAGCAAGGTAATATGATCGTATAAATTTCGTGTAGCATGCGTAACAAATATAGTAGAAATGACCTCAGAATAAATATACAGTCGCTAATGTAACGTAGAATATAGTTACAAACAAGGGATTTCTCGGATAATGAACTCTGAATCCTCACTGTTAAATTCGCAGTGTCAAATTATATACAATTTGAGTCATTTTTAACCATTTCTGTAGGTCGCCACTGCTCCCACTCAATAAGTCGATAATTTAACTAAAACAATGTTAATTTAACTAAACCAATGGTTAAAATAATGCTGTTTTGTGTTAAACTGTTAAAATAATAAATTCCGCCACACATAGTAATTCAAATTAACAAAATGTTGTTTAACTCAAGGTATATTACTTAAAATTGCATCCTTTAATATTTAACAGTGTACGCTCGAGTCCGTATTACAAAAGCGTGAAATTATACGTGTATGTGTGTCGCGGACCAGCTTACCGTTAGTCATGGACACGCTGCGAGGAGGCGGAGCGGAGAACGTCTTGGTGGCGTTCATCTTCGTGCTGGTCCGTCGTAGCTGGATACTTGTGAGGTCCTGGATGCTGATTGTGGCCAAGGGTTGTTGCGGGGAGCTCTTGGAGCTTTCGGTCTCGTTGCCGGCGCCGGCGTTACCTGGGGCCTGATTCCCTCCCCGTGCACGTTGCTGCAAGGGAGACAGGGGCGGTGGCGGGGGGCCCGTAGGAGACCCCTTGGCCTCCTCGCTGCTCCTTCGCGCCCCCTCCTCCTCGTCCGCCTCCTCCTCCTCCTCCTCCTCCTCCTCACCCTGCTCCGTATTCCGGCTATGAATGTCCAAGTTGTCCACTGACCTGCGAGCGCGATTTTCGCATTGTCACGCGAGCGGAAAATTTGGTAATAGCACTGCTCGAAGATTGATTTATTTATATTTTAATAACATTTGTTTTATACCTCTTAGAGAATTATTACGTTTATTTTGTTGAGCGTGTGTTAAATATGTATATTAATAAAAACATATATTTTTAATTATATTCATATAAATGCATATGTAAATAAATGCATTGAAAGATTTGAAACGTTTCATATATTAATTTCTGTTCGAGAAAGATTTTTGTCAAATTTCAATTATTTCGAAGGGAAAATGCCTTCTCACGAGTAAGAAGTATTTCTTCGGAAGCAAAACGTCAATCATGTTAAATTGATTTCTTACATTTCTGCGCATGTAATCGTTAGGTCAAATGCACACATGAGTTTACATTTCTCCGCATAGCTGAAAGGCTTTAACTGGTGACACCTGTTACATCAACCGTAAAGCTGATTTTAGCGATCATTACGAAAGTGATTGTCGATATTATTTCATGTGCGCGAAGATTGAATTGATAAAAGACTTCAAAGTGTTAGATGTTTATCAAACTACTTTTCGTGATTTAAATTGCATGCAACATGCTATAAAATGTTGCGCGCCTACAGTATAAGTAATCGTACAAACACTATAAATGAAACACTTCAAATAGATTTTAAATCCCCACTTTCCAAGTAATCTAAGTGGATGAAGCACGCACAAAGCAATTCTTATTTCGCGTTATTCGCTCGTTCCATATATTCCAGACATCCCTGAAGTGCACTATATATGTCTTGAATATTCAAATCGTCAATTTGAAATTGATTTAATTAAACGAACAATAGAAGAATGTTCGCCACTTCAACAACACGACAATCGCGACATACTTTATACGCGAAAGATTACGAAACAGATAAAAGTAAACACTATGTGTAATAAGTATATGTAATAGGAAGGGTCACTGACCTCGCCTTCGACAGGCTGTTTTTAGCTGATACCTTGCAGATACTCTTCAGGTACTCCGATGGCTTGAGCAGGGTGTTGGAGTCCGCGTTGGCGAACTTTGGCGGTATGAACGGCAGCACCATGTGCCTGTTTACCAGGTGGGATGCCTGGCTCGCTTTAATTTCGTCCGCGTCCGCCGGCGCACTGGCGGGAGCCGGCACTTCCGGCTGTTGCGGATGCTCGCCGGAGGATGATGCGTCGGACTTGTTGGCCGCTGTTCCGAGACCGACCAGCCAGCGTTAGAGAAAGAGAAAGAGACGGAGATAGACGGGGGGGAGATAGAGAGAAGGTGGAGTAAGAGGAAGAGGGCTTCTCTCGTTATATCCTCTAGCATTGGATGACGGTCGTTACCGAGGGGCAAGTGAAATCTAGGTAAGTATATTATATGCCCGGTGAACGCCATGGTCTAGTAAGTGAGGCCACCTCCGCTGAGCATGATCCGCTAACAGTTTAATTAAATGCCGAAGTATACGCGTTTGCAGCCCAAATCGAGATCGCGACGCGACGGGGAGCTCGCGCCTCCCTCCCTCCCTCCCCTACACCCTTCCGCCTTACCCGCGCCTTCGTCCGATCGCGAGTCGAGCCGGCCTAATTAGACTCGTGGCGCTGATTAACATCATACGAATTAATTTCACCCGATTTTAACTGTAATTGCTGATCACAGTCGATTCAGCTAATTGCCTTCACGTTTGTATCGAAGAGTCGGGAGGCACGCGCCCCGAAAATGTAAGCGTAATTCGCACGAGCGTAACACGGCCGTCGAGGCAATTACCGCAGCGATAAAAAAAATAATACGGTAATAGCGAATTGTATATAACGGAGTTATCGCATTTCCTGGTTATAGTCCGGTGGGGACTTGAACGAATTCAGAGTTGATCTTTCTCTCCGACAAAAATCAACTAATTATAGCGGAGATAATTAAGTTACGGAAGTATATTAAATGTCGAAGACAAACTCCGAATCTGGGGAGATAGTTCGTAACTAGCGCCATTTAAGACAGAAGATCGACTCGTTAAGTAAAATTTGTCGAGGAAGTGATTGGGAGTATAATATACGATGGTCTTCGCGTTGACCGGTAGTCGTAAGATGCCTATCGATCGGTCATAAAATCGTCGATGCGCGACGCGCGATCTCTTTTCACGATTGTTGCGAATAACGTGAAATTACGATCGTTATATATTAAGAAAATGTCCTTTCATATCCATCGTGGAGTAATGTAAAAGACATAAACATAATTTCAATGACCGCGTTTACATAGCACGTGCGCGAGAAGTAGGCGGATTTTTCTTCGATCTTTCCAAGAGATCTTTCGAAGCTGTAATTGCAGGAGAAACGCCCGATTCGGATTGAAAGCATCATTTTTCGTAGTGAACGCGCGTGGAAAATGTCAGGTGAATGTGCGTGCACGCATTTCTGCTCAAAGTCGAGCTGCAACTTTCACGTGGCAATTTCGCAAGGGAACGAGAGGATATCGAAGAGGAAATGGGCGTCAAGCGCAATTTCTCACCAAAAGACTCGGTCCTCACGTCCTGGCTGTTTCCTCGCGCATCTTTCTTGTCGGCGTCTGCGTTCGGCTTTGCGTTCACCAGGACGACCACTACGTCGTCGTCCGGCGGCGGCGGCGGTGGCGGTGGCGGTGGTTTCAAGAGACTGTGGAATAAAAATCTTGTTTTTAATGTGACGTGAAAAATATCATTCAAAGAATATAAATGATAGAAAAATAAATTAATACCGCGCGTAAAAATGTTGTTGTTAAATAATATTGATTAAAAGAGTATTGATTAAATATTCGTTGCTCGAGCGCGAATGATAAAGTTTGATTCTATGAACGTTTTTATTGGTCCCATGTACTAATGAAAGTAAATCATCTTTCTGACAAAGAAAATTACGGAAAATTGGTGAAGTTAAGTTTTATCATTCCGTATTATATATAGTAATCGATTGCAGCGTCTGATAAAAGTAAATAGTAGTAATAAAAATCTCGTCTATTAAATAATTAAGAGATTAGATAACGTTTATCAATTTTATGAAGACAAGTGAAAGTAACAATCATAGAGAACAATCATGGTAATAGATTGCAAACACCTAATTGCACCTAATTGCAGACAATGATAGTAAATGTAAACGAGCGAAAATATGTGGAAAGTTAAACGGTTATAAGATAATAAAATTGATGGAGGTGCCGGCGCGGAATAGACATCTTGTTTCGAAAGTAATTCCTTCATTCAAGGATCTTTTAGAGTCTCTTTTTATCTGAGGTCACTGTGTCTGGGGTTAATGCCAATCGACTTTAATCTGCTCGCGCTCGCCTGAACGAATCGTACGATTCGGATTATCGTTGCGATTATTCACGTTCGTTTTACAATATATTAATAGCCGAAGATGATTACTGGCGAGAAAACGGCCTTCACAACGTGTCCTATCCGCATGATATCTCAAAGGAAAATGCTTCGGAGATCATTGGAGAACAAAAGTCAATGGCGAGAAGGAAAGAAGCGAATCGAATCGCGCGAAGTGGCGAGCAGCTCCGCCGTTCGATCGACTTTCGATCGAGCTTTCTTCTCTTATTGGCGCGCGGCTTTAACTTAAGTCTCGATCCGGTATATCGATTCGCCCTACTTACCTAGGTCCGCCGTTGCCATTTGTACGGATCTCCTTTTCACTTTCCACCTGCGCGCCGGACGAGTCCTTCCTCTCTGCGAACCGAAACAGAATCGCGTATATACCGGTCAATCGCGGCCGTTCTCGTCATCGTAATTTATTCGAAACTCCGCAGGATAGCCACTATATAATGCCCTGTCACTTTTTGTCGAAAAATTGTCAGCGCCGATTTGCATCGTGTTAAACTTGATGACGAATTAAGACAAGTTGTTACCAACTCCATTACTCATTGGACACGGGCACACAATCACACACAATCGTGGAATGTAGTAATAACAAAAGGTAAACGAACGCACACTATAGAAAACCGTTCTTTTGTTTTCTACCTCGTATAATTGTCTTTATGAATAATACATTCCGATTTTTTATTCTCTCTTGTTGAAAACGATTTCTTTTCTTCTCACACGATGATTTATATATATTTTATACTTATTAATCTTATTATCCAATAGATCACACATAATAAAAGTTGAAAAGATATTTCACTTCGGTTATTTAAAGTCATTTATAATGTACTTGTTACGGTACACAATTTGTGCATACGCGATATTTTGCGCGTATGCGACTCTTTGATCATAGACACTGTGGCCATCCTGCAGAAATTTCCGGCTACTTTCGACGTACCGTGTGCTTCCGCATTCGTCTTGATTCCCGGCTTGCCGATCCGTTCGCTGCTACTGTGCCGCGATAAGGACGGAGTGGACGTCGTCGAGGAGAGACCGTGGACCTCGCTGCTCATGTTCGACGATTCGCTGGCGCTGCTGGATCGACTGTATCGCCTGTCGGTTTTGCGAGAACGACTGAAACGGTCAGAGACGGTTCTATCGATGTGTTTCGCGAATCCACGAATCGGAGTTAAGTTTAATCTACGCGCGATTAAGTACCTGGCGCGCGATCGCTTATCTGCGAGATAAATGAACGGGCGAGAAAAATAGCGATACGATGCTGTTCCCCGAACGCGCCCACGAACAGTCATCTCTTAACGATTATAAAGACAATTTCGATCGTGACAGGATTACACACCGTTCCACTTGTTGATACATCGCCTTGATATTGCTTACCTTCGTGGTCGCTTTTATAGTGCCTGATTTATATTTTGTTGTGCTGCGCTCATCAATAATCTCTTTTTAGAAGCTTGACGTGTAATTCGTGGTATCGCGAGAACGACTTCAATGTCTACTTGAGTTAACAAATTCACTTCGCCAGACAAATTTTTACACGTGACTTAACTTTTATAAAACAAGATGTCTAATAAACACATATGATCCGTATCTTTTCTGAAAATTTTCTTTTATTGTTCTACTACTTTTATATTATTTTTAATATTCTACCTTTTGGAACGCGCGTATCCTTTTGAATATATATATATTTTTTAAAACTTGGGAAACTTGATTCTTAAATTAATTCTTTCAATTTTAGGAGATTAGATCAGATGTTATGGACTAAACCCTTTTGATCTCGCTCGCGAAATTGCTCACGTTACCTGCTGTCGGAGGCATTGTCCGCCGGCTTCTTGCGCGACGACGAACTCACGCTGCTCGTTTCTTCCTGTCTCACGCAGATCTGCTCATAAGCATGATCCGAGGACTCCCTCGCGATCTCGGAGCGCGCCGCATGTCCGTTGCCGGTATGCGGCCGGCCGACGAATCCGCCGCCGTTGTTGATGTGCACGTCCACTTTCACTGAAAGCCAAAGCCCCGCTCGGAATATTACGTATCGCGCACGAGAAAACTGCGCCTTCCACGAGAAAACATCACGCTCGAGAAGTTTTCCAGAAAACATCTTGAGCTAAACTCAAACTAACGATTCGCAAACTTGCGACTAGTAAAAGTTGCCGACAGCTTTGTAGAAATTTATAATTTCTATATAGCGCCGCGCGAGAGAGATCGGAGTTCGACTTTTTATAAAATTTTAAATTTTTTTTTTATTTCGATTCTCGCGCTGTATCGGCGACTTTTACGCGTTTCGCTGGAACTCGCGCGATCCGTCTCTCGATCGCCGTTTTTATTGCTCTTGCTTATTAAGAGCCAGTGCACAGTAACGGCTTAACGGTATCCGCGGTAAATCGCGCGCGAGTCTTTAACCCGGTTTCGCAGAGCGCGCGCGTTGTTCGCGACGTGTGTGGCTTTTTTCGCTCCCTTGACAATTATCCAAGTATCTCTCTTTCTTCGAGATCAATCTTGCGACAGTCTATCATGCACTAGTCACGTGTCGTTCGTAAAACGAACGATTAAACTTACTGCTTGCAAAGTAAAACGAATAAGCAGGGCAATTACGATTAAAATTCTCTTAGATCTTGTGCAGACGTCGACTTACGCGCGATTTTTATTTAATCATTAATTAACATTTGCCAGAAAAAAATATATATCCTAATCTCTTATGGATCCGAATCGATACATGAAGCGGAAACAATGCTTCATGACAAATAGTTCCATTTGCTTGATCTTTGTAAATATCATTGAGAAGAGCGAAAGAGAGACGATACCGAACATCGGATGCGAATCGAGGTCGCCCTGGAGCCGCAGTGGTTGTCGAGAACCGACGGAGTAAATAGGGTGTCTCAGAATTATCACTTTGATTTATCTCAGCCATAAATAATTCAATTAATGGAATTTATCTTTTCTTAAATTCGAGTTGTTTGCTCGGGGGGTATTTTTCTAATATATATCTTTGAACTCTCGTATTTCACACTTTAATTTAAATAGCCATGCCTTTTGAGTTACGATCCTAAGAATGCTCACCATTTGTTTCATCTACGAATAATCCGGTGACTTGTTGCGAATAATCGCTATTTGGTTAAAACCCCTTCACTTTCGACGATCGACGACAGGATACCTTCTGGACACCGTGTATAGCGCGCGTTATAATGTAGCGATGAAGTATCTGGGACGTGCTACTTACCAGTCAGAGTCTCGTCCTTCCTCTCCGGCGTATGGCGCTGCTCCGCCGCGACGCCGTTCCGCGGCTTCTCGGCGTCGCCGAACAGCCGCGTGATCCTGGTATAGACGAGATCGTGCGGGCTGTGCAGGTAGAAGGACTCGGCCGTGTCCTTGGGCTTGGGCGGCTCGCCGATGTACGCACTCATGGGATTTATGTAGATACCGTCCCGCGGCCGAGAGCCCGGCGGATGCAGAAAGAACGGCTCTTGGAACATGCCGCAGCCGCGTAACGAGCACTGCAACGCGTTTTAGTGATGGCTTTAGCATTTGAAAATGCCCAAGAAGAGAAAGAAAGAGAATTTATTGGGTTAAATTTGTGTCAAATTATACTCAATTTGAGTCATTTTTAATTATTTCTATAAATCGCTGCTGCTGCTCAATATGTCGTTAATTTAACTAAATTAATTAAAATAATAAATTTTGAAATAAATGGTAGTTAACAATAATAAAATGTTATTTAACTCAAAGTATTGGTTTAAATTTCATCCTTTGATATTTAACAGTGTTGCATTTATATATATAATCTCTTTTTAAACTTTAGAAATAAGTATTTCTTGCCGATTAAGATTTTATAAGATAATTTATTAAGTATACGTGTACATTTTATAAATATGAATTCTCACGAATAGATAAAATAGTCAAAACAAAAATCTCTTAGATCTTGTTTGTACAATCCAGAAGCAAGTTTTGCCTTAATATTTTGAGAAAAAGAAGTAAAAATTGTCGAATAAAATCAAAGAAACTTTCGATGTCATTTATGACGCTTTTCTTTCTTTAAAAGGTTGGTTTAAAAGTATACTTTTGCAAATTTTCTCTTGACACGATATCTAATAGCCAATTATTGTTAATAAATATTTATGTGCATGAAGTCCACCCTCTTACCTTGTCGATGGAGCTCGCGACGCAGCTGCACGTGGTGGTGTCGCTCATGTGGCCTGAGTAGTCCGACCCGGCACGATCCCTGGCCATCTTCGGGGTGACATTAGGAGGTGGAGGCTTGCCGGTCTCCTGCTGCATACCGGGACAATTGCAAGAGCGATTAGAACAGTTCGCCGGTGATTAGAAGATTAGAACCGATCGGCGTTTATCCGCAGATCCATTAGATCGAAATGATCCTGATCGTAGCCGTGGGACCTGTCGCGGAAGCGATCGCCTCTTCCTTATTGAGCGAGTAATAAAAGCGCCCGAACCTTCTCTCTCTCTCTCTCTCTTTCTCTCTCTCCCTCACTCTTCTCTCATTTTCCCTATCTCTCTGGCTCGTTTCCTCGAGGTACCGCAATCGATTGCGTTTGCCGAACACTATGCCCGCGGACTTGCGATAATCCCCGTTGCCTAATAGCGATTATCTATACGGTTGCGCAAAAGTCTGGGATTGACCTCGTTCATCGAATAAAAGTTTATTCCAAGAAAGAAGGAGGAAAATGCCGATGATTCGGCGAACGTCGCAAAAACGCTACTATATTGTCGCGGGAGGATTAGCGGTTATTTAGATATGTAACCTTGCATATGTAAGCGGTTCGTAATAAGGCGGAGGAAAGTGGAAGCGCGCAGGTTGCGATTAATGTTTCTATATAATTTTTACGAAGGTCAGGAGAAGGAATTTATTTCTTTCTTTACAGAGCGAGCGCGGAATAGGTATAATAAAGTTTAGGGTCTGAACGACAAAAATGAGAGAAATGAGAAAATATAAAATATTACCGTTTATCTTCGCTTAATTCACAGAAACAATTAAATCTTTTTTTATATGTAATATATTGATTTATAATAAACTTATGAAAAAACATACCTGTATTCCTATCAATTTCTCATTTTACCGACGATCTTAAATTCATTAATAAATTAATTAAACGACGAATGATGTTTTACGATTTAAATAAAGCGGAAAGATCGTGAAAGGAAAACGTAATTAATTGGCTTCGCGCAATATGGATAAAATATGTTCCGCATTAATCTGTTCTAACGGCTAGAAATAATAATAATAATATTGATTATAACGATTTGCGCGAAGCTGTGGCGGACGTCGACCTCTTATCGATCGCTCCATCGACACAGGAAAAGCAAATTGAATCTATATGGTCCAAAACACGTGTCGCAGGTCTTTGCAGAACCCCAGGCGGGACAACTTTAACTAGCACGTCGCCAGTCGAGAAACCGGATTATTTTACATTTTGTTAGACCGGTAACCCGCTGACACGCTATACCGTAAGCTACCGGGCTTGTAACTCCCTTTCCGCGTAATTCCAGGTAGGTACGCGTGGAAATCGCGCGCCGCGTCCGTCGCTTCCCAGTCGCTCTCGTTTCATCGAGGTGAAACCGCGTTGTGTTGATACAGCGCAAGATTCCACACTCGAGCGTGCGATTAACTCGACATGAAATGCACTTGACAAAAGGGAGTGTTTTTCTAGAACACATTTTGGAATATCTTTTCGTGCGAAACAAATAAAACTGATTTTATCGTTTGATCGAAAAATGTAGAAGCATCAGCATCGATTGAATGTAACGTTATTAAACACGAATTTTTATTTAGCCATATTTAGCATTATAATTGTTTGATCAATTGTCATTAATTAATTAACATTACAATTACAGAAGTATTTAAAATATTTATAATACAAATTGTCTAAAATTAATCAAATTCATTATATCGAAATATTTTGTTTCGAAAGAAACGGAGAAAAGAATTGGACGAGTGATCAAGAGATTAGTTCTTGCTCTACCGTGCGTCTTAGCATTGCGGAAATACACTTGTACGCCGTAGTTATGCAAATTCGCGTGCGATGTGCTTGGCCTGTGGCGTAATTGGGTCGCGTGATGAAAGAAGGAAGCGAAAGAAGAGCGCACGATCGCGCAAGAGGAGGAGATCTAGTCTCTACAGAGCGATAAAAGTGACAAATCTCGTGTCGCTTGGCCTGCACGCGGGAAAGTGGTTTAGATACTTTAAATGATTTAAACGATGGCCACACACGCGTACTCTAATTTCCGTGCCGGTCGAGAGGAGAAATTCGCGCCGCGAAATCTCTCGTTCTCGCACCGTTCTCGCGTCTAAATACGGATCAATCAGCTTCTCACGATTACTATCTCAATTACTATCTTACCAATCGTCACAATTTGTATTACAAACTCATTAAAATTTTTTTTCTTGAAGAATTTTTTTTGTTTTAATCTAGATTTCTTTTACTCGAGAGAAATATATATATGTCTCATCTCGTTCTCGTCAAAACTGACAGGAGAAAACGCAACTGTGATTTCACAGTCTGTCGCAGTCTTATTGACTTCTTGATCAGAGTGTTGCGTGAGCCTGAGTGACATCTCGGATCTTTACGAAGGTATGAAAATGTATCGTGACGGAAAGGAATGACAGCCTAGCCGCGACAGCTAGCGCGATGTCACTGGTCACCGATGGGCACCACCCCGGAAAAAATGCCCGTCCACTCGAATCCTTTCCCTGTGACGTGTATCCCGTTGCGATACGCGCCAACGACACGCTTTCCGCTCAACCGGGTGAAGGACGAAAAGCGAAAAAGAAAAAAAAATGTATTCATACGGCGCGCCCAGGTGGATTTTTAATAGAATTCGGGGCGCGAACAAAACAAGATAACGCAAGGTAAAACAGTGCGTTATTAAAATAAATTTTGTAAGTGGAGTCTTTAACGAAGTGTCGGGTAATTATGGTAATGAACTCTTCGCATCGGTGTGTGATTTCCTCTCCTTGACGTCGATCAAATCACCGCTAACATATTGTTTTAATAGTCGGTTCATTGCCCACCGTAATTACGAGCAACGTTTGGCGCATCTCTCGCTTCCGACTAAGCAGCTTCCTCCCGCTATCTCGCGCATTTTTTCCGTAAATCAAAGTAAGCAAATTTGTGTGAGCAAACATTAGAAAGCCACGGATTTATAGCCGTTTAACATCTTTATTGTCGGATCGGTGATTTTAGACACGCGTCAAGTCAAATGTATCGGTCTCGAGAAAGTCGACAAAAACTTCCTTCTTCTAATTTCACTTGAAAATAGATTTAATGTAGATTTTAGATCTTATACTGGTCTTACTGTTAGAATCAATAGATAAACCGTTGACAATAAACTGTCCGAGGAAACTTAAAAATATCTAAAAAAAACTTTTTAAAATACAAAAGCATATAAAATTTAATAAAATGATTAATTAATCAACCGTCACTTTCTCCTAAGAGAAATTAAAAGTAAGACAAAAATAATAAGAGCAGTGAAAATTCATATAAAATAAGAAAGTACCGTGTTTAGACTTAACTGGATCCCTGGAATTATTTATTTAAATTTAAGAAATCAATCCTTCTCGTGTTTTCTGAGCTGCGATGTTTTCATTTCGCGCTTGACGTCGCAAACGTTTCCATTGTTGCGGACAACGCGCTTAAAAGTCGCTTTAACCTCGTCTCGTTATCGGCCATGAACCGCGCCGTAGCGTCCGTCTTATCTTCGCGAGCGCATTTGCGCGGACGGTTGACGTTCAAGGTGATACGCGGAGAGAGATCCGAGTCTCACATGCGTGGAACTGACCCGCGCAAGGTCGACTCGCCACGCTGCAAAATGCAATTCGCGATACTGCGATTCCGTTTCATTCACGACGGACCGCGGACGAATGACAGTGCCGATCGATTGGAGCGTAAAGCGTAAATCGCGAACGAAGATACTTGTATTGGTGAACGTAAGAAAATTCGCGAACAATCGAAGAAGCTTTCCCAAAAATGTATTCTCTATTTAATTGAACTTGTAGAAAACGCGCGATGTCCGTTTTACATCTCATACATTTTCATTGCAGCGCACGTTATGCGTTAAATTTATAATGTTAATTAATTGTCCGAACGTGATACTTCGAGTTAAATTAAACGCAAGTTGCATCTATAATCCGAGTAAAACCTGAGACCGCCATATGTTGAGCTGAATTTACGAGAGATTAAGTGTGTCGATGATGCTGGATTAAATTAATATCCGAGAAGAATTCGCCAGTCATACGGGCAATAAGCATTTCGGATATCGATTTTACAATCTTTTATCTCGATCTTCGACGCGGAAATACGCACGTAAGTGTGTATTTTCCCATTTACACGCATGAACGTTCGCGCACGCTCATTAACGAGTGAAAAGTAGCAGCTATTAGATTTGCACGCAAAACCGGATCGTATACGTTAGAAACCGCGGTTCTCCGTTACAGCTAGCCGATTTTACTAACTTTCGAGTCATCGTCGAAAGGCGAGTCGGTGTCAGCGTGGAGTCGACCTTCAAGTTTTGAACTTCGAATTATTTAAATTTGCTAATCGAATTTCTAACAATATACTATGAAAAAAAACAACGAATACTATTTTATGCGAAACTTTCTTCGTACAACTTAATATATTTTTAACTGTTTAAAACGCAAATCTAAAGACGTAGCACGCGTTATCTCGAAGTCATCTGCGAAGAGAGTTCAACAGCGCTAAACGTCGCCTCACGGGAACGCAGGAGTAGTCCCTCGCGACATTACGGTACTTACGGATTACGGTTCACTTACATATACACCCATGCAAAACCGGATTTCGCTGCTGCCGCGTAACGTCGTAAAACCAAAAGCCTCAGGACGACCGGTCGCCGTTCAGGGAAGTCCTCTCCGTTCTGGAAGAAGATGCAGATTTCGTTCGATCCTCCCGTCCATGTATCGGTGCACACGCTTCGCTGTCCTAGTTCGGACCAGTCGAGACTCGCTGAGGCTCGCGCCGTCAAGGCCGTTCATCCGCGAGTCTCCAGTACGACCAGAGACAACGGTACTTCCGCTCCGCGTCGGTCGAACGGCTGATCTTCCTCGTACTCCAGATGAGAGTCCAGGGGAATCTCAGAGTCTTCCAAACTGCTGTCGGAAACCTTCTAAGCGAGATGGGCTTCAGTTATTCTTGACCTTCTTTAAATTTCAAGTGAAAGATTCAGTGGATTCGGATTTCTAAACTAGACCGTCCAGGTGTCTAATTTTTTTCAAGCCTGTATGGCTATTTCTTATCCTCCTCGCGCTGTAGGCAAGTATCCAGGATTTTCCAAAATATCACAAATATGAAAACTGTGATCCCTCCAAAGAATATTCAAAACTTTCCCAGGTGTTTACGGTCACTTCTGATTATCTTCGCACTCTAGAAAACGGAATCTTTCGCAGATTCAAATGTCAAGTCGGGTCCATGAAAAAGGTCTTTAATTTTGGACAAATCTCCAGGTGGATCTTCCGGTTATTTTAAATAGCTCCAAATTTTTTAAAGCAGTCAGAATTCTCCAGAGAGTCCTCGAAGTTTCTATAATCACGCGACGCTGTTTCCCACCGACTCTTGCCAGCTCGGCGAACACGTCCGGTCAGCGCGAGCGGGCGCGCGACTATGACTGCGAGCTAACACCGGAGTCACGCGCGAGTTAGCACCTGCCGGCAGGCTGGGTGACGCGGGTCGATTTCTCGACTGGAACCCACGATGCTCGCGCGGGTTCTCCGGTCGACACGGGGCGGAGAAGGGAACAACGCGGGCGAGTCGTACCGCACCCGCGCCACGTTCAGGTCCGGCTGTCCTTTTCCCGACCCAGCTTCCAGAATCTGGTGTGGCCGTCCCAGATGGAGAACAGCAAATGCGAGAGCGATCGGGAAAACGGGCGTGCGGGTGACGGTCGGCCAACGAACTCTCGCGCGAGTCTCTCTCGGAGGCCGGTGCGTGCCACCGCGGTGCGAGCGCAGGAGGCGGCAGACCGGGACTCTCTCGCCGCTCTCGAGCAGATCGTCGAGAGCTCACCTGCTCTCGCCCGGACGTTCGAGGTAGGGATATGGCTCTGCGGCTCTCCACCGGAGAAGACCTCTCTCGGATGTCGTCCTTTTACCTTTCTTCGCAGTCGTCCTAGTCCTGACTACGCCAAATCTTGCGGCTTTTCCCGCTACGTTCCGTTTTACCTTGCGATCTTTGGAAGGATCGAGGTTAATTGGTCCTCGCGGAAGGTTTTTTTTTATTAGAGGCATTTGTATCTTGATATTATTCTCGAATGATGATACTTGAGAAACTTTTTCTATGCAACTTGTGTGTAAAATTTTTATTTTATTTTTATTTACATTATTTCTGTGAGAATTCTCTGTGAATTTTCTATTATTGTCGAATTGTATTATAGATGATTCGGAAATTTCTGGAAAACTTAAGAACGGTGTGCGTTTCTCATTTATTAATTTTCAAATATTAAACAAGAATTGACGGAAATATTCGCTTCGTCAAATGATTTTTTTGCTTCTACTTGTTTTAAACAAATCTCGATCACAATTCGAACTAAATCTCGATTCGAACAAGTGGTGTCTTTATTAAAACATAAAAATTAACATTCATCTTCGGTTTTGCACCTTATTAGTTCGATGAGAAGACGACGCGCGCCTCTTTTTAAACAAATCTCGATTACAATTCGAACTAAATCTCGATTCGAACAAGTGGTGTCTTTATTGAAACATAAAAATTAACATTTATCTTCGGTTTTGCTCCTTATTAGTTTGATGAGAAGACGACGCGCGTCTCCTTTTAAACAAATCTCGATTACAATTCGAACTAAATCTCGATTCGAACAAGTGGTGTCTTTATTGAAACATAAAAATTAACATTCATCTTCGGTTTTGCTCCTTATTAGTTCGATGAGAAGACGCGCGCCTCCTTGAAAAGTAAGCGCGACCTAGAAAGCGTGCACGGGATCGAGCTCTTTTTCTTCAGGTGTGCATCTGTGCATTCCCCGTTAGTTCTCTCTCCCGAGATGCAAAAGGAAGTCTCCTCTCGAACGGGGAGATGGAAGAGAGAAGTCGTCGCCGCCGCGAGGTGGCACCGCTCTTTCCTCTCTTCGAGGCGGACTTTATCATCTCCCACCAAGAGGAGAATTTCTCGCCTCCTCCTCGCTTGTGGTCCCACTACGTCTAACTGTAAAGAATAATTCCCTGCTGTTGCTGCTGGGCTGCGTTTCTTCTTTCAGGTGCTACTGCAAGTCTCGCACCGAACGATCCCGAGTTCTCCGTGATCGCGGGCTCTATTCATAAGCGATTTATGAATAGAGACTCGTAAATTCGTAAAATTACCAACGCAGCTTTTTGTGAATAATTACTTCCGAATGATTCAGCGTGGGATTAAGCGATTTTAAATACCGCTTGAAGAAAGTCTAGTCTAGTCAACGTAGACCATTTCCTTTCTTCATTTCATATTATTAACGCGGATTGCTTCAGTATTTTCTCTTCTCATGTCCACTTAATCGAGTAACATTGGTAGTCTGAAATATGCAAAGAAAGTCCAAAGTCATTGCTTTTTATTATTTAAATTTAAAATATAAAATGTAAATTGACATGACAAGGAATAATTCAAAATTCTTATTGTTTGTTTGTTTGTTTGATTGATTATGAAGATTAATTACAATTATAACGTTTTAATTGTAATATTATTGATCAAACTCTTTCACTGTTTCTTACAGAGATTTTGCATTTTTAATTAAACTAGAATTCGATAAAATGTCACGATTACTAGTTTGCTGGATGTGAATTAATGAATGTGAAAGCAATAAATCTAAGGTCTACTAAGTTTAGCGTTGTTAAATCATCTGTGAAATTAGGTTGGGCGTACATTAATTTTTCAACAAGTCTGCATTTTTAATTTTTGTGACTGGAATAAAACTAGCAGTCCCGAGTTGACGTCGTCAGCGTTTCGAGAATTCATTTCGCTCCTCGACACGCAGCCGGTTATCGAAAAAGCCTTAGACTGTCACTTCGATTTTTATCAGTTCGAGAACCAGTCGGATCAGTGTTGCGCAATGCACAGAGTGCAGTAGAATTTTCCATTGTTTTTTATGTATCGGAATTTTTGTAAAGTAACACCTGGTGGTTAAACCGCGAAGCGTATAAATACAGATAGATGAATTATTATTTCGTCGTAAATCAGTAATAAACTTGAAAATATCTAAGTATTATATATATATGAGCATTATTAGATATTATAATATCATATAATAAAATACCATAAATACCAAATAAACACAACGTGAAAATTTGTTTTTTATATAACGTGTATGTCTGTTGTCTCGTGGGAGAAAATAGAATATTGCTGTGACGGAAATAAGAATGACGGGAATAAGAATTGTCCTATTGCCCCGCAATATTGCACTTTTGCGAATTGTTCTATTTGCCCTATTTGCATGATTGTGACTCACGCTCTGGCGCCTTTGTCGATTTATTCGCGATGCAACCGCGGATCGTAAAGCTGTTTACAGTTGCAGCAAAAGCTGCAATTAGATTCCTCTTTTTTTTTCCGCAACCGCACATCGTGTCGCTCGCGAAAACAACGTGTATGCAAATTCATCATGCATCTTAATTATTATAGCGTGGCGATTTCCATTTACTCGTAATATCGAGATTGGCGCGCAAAAAAACATTCCGATAATTCGATTCTGTTCACAAGCGTAAAAAGACACCGAAGGCTTTCCTTCTTAAGCGAACGCGATCGACTTGTTATTATGTACCATCAGTAAATGACTGATTTTCCGCACGGTGAAAGTTCGAGAATATGGAGCGCAATTATGACAAATGCCTTGTTTATGGCAAGTGTTATTTTCTGCATTGCAACCGCGCTTTCCGCGAGCGAGCTTAAATCTGGAGCTCTAATACGAATATCATTAAATAATGCAAATATAATTCTACATAAAGACAATAACAGACTATTATTGTATATATTATTGTGACTATTCGCGAATGTAAATTAAATTTGTTTTATATACTGCAAAACATAACATAAGTTTTAATGTAATGTTGTATAAGACACAGATATAAATCTTATTTCTAATAATTACTGTTTTGTATTTATATTATCAAATAGTTACAAGAAAACGTTGCGGAGTTGCCGACAGCAGCAGACGATCTGGAATTAAACGTTGCTTTCTTTACCGCTGCTTCATCCATGGATTGTAGCGCATCAGACGTCTTCGTTGCGATCATGATTGATGGAAACTGCGCGTATAATTACGCCAAAGGTGCGAGGAGGCATACTCGTTCGGCGTGACGTAAAACGTAAAACTTTCTCGCGGTCAATAAACTCTCCGCGATAACCGATAACTAGCCGTCAAGGTGAAAACGATTAGATAAGTATATAGGATCCTCTGACGTTCGTGCATATATCATAAATGCGCGCGATGCTGTGTACTTACTCGTTAAATGCGCGTGAGCTATGTGCTCGTTTCAGAGAGGCGGCAAAACATTCAACTTCGACGAAAAGCGAAACAAATTCCTGTTAAATTACAGCATTGCCCGTCATTTACCAGAATAAAGATGTGAAAATTACTGAATTCTTAATCTTCACGAATCTGTAAGATAAGGTATGTTATGACAAAATGAAGAAATTGGTGCGGCTGTTGTTATCTCGGTGTTATTTAATTACGAAATTAAGAATAAATAAAGGTTTCTCAATATTCTAATGTTTTTAAATTATTCCTTAATTCTTGAATTCTATACACATAATATTTATATTTTATTATATGGCAATTATAGAAAAAAGAGGAGAAAGAATAATATAATAATTGTATAAAATAATTAAACAAATTATATAAATGTTATAGAACGCAAATGTACTTTGATACGTCATTGAATGTAACAAACAAGTCGAGTTTGTAAATTTTATAATGATATTAAGTCAGCAACACAAAACAGCTATTTAATGTACGACACACGTGGTTAGTACACGCCTTTTCTACTCGTAAATCCTTCTCAAAGCTACGAGAGTGTTTCCAGGTAAACATGATGGAAATCGAGAAAGGGGAATTAAAAAATATAATGCAGTATTTAAAAAAATAATGATATATGCATTAAAATTCTCATATTATCAGAAACGCTATCATATATCAATTACTAGATTAATAATTCCAATAAGTGCGAAACGGAGATATATCGGGTATATGACAATAAAAGAAAACGTCAAAGAGAAGAATATTAAATAGAATCTTCATTGCGTAAGCAATTTAAGGAGGTTAACTGCTAGAATTTAATTAATTACCGAAATAATGAAATCATGATTTAATAGACGCTCTCACAGAAAATACCTGCTGGCGGTGTCAGAGATTGATTTGAATACGGTTCACACGACTCGGTAATATCGTACGATGAGTTTCGTGTCGTTGCGAGGGGCTCGTCCCGGCCGTGAGAGACCTGACGATAAATTCTGTCGCGTGACGTGGAATTTCTGGCTCTTCGACTGGTTATCAGAAGCAAGCCGTGCCTACGCGGATAGTCGCGCTCGATTGGTCCAGGAGTGAGTAAACATGTTTTTTGTATAACACCGATCTCTTGTCGTTGCGTCGCCTAAGGACGACCGCGTTCATATAAAACAGGGGAGTGCCGCGGAAATTTCTGTATTTTACACCAGGAAAAGAAACGCCCGTGTCTCCGGAGAAAAGGATCGCTGGCGACATGAAGGACGAGCTCAAGGTAGCAAAACCGTTTTGATTATTCTGACAGATTAAAAGAATTCAGTGTGCAACACTTTTCGGAACGTATTTTCTGTTAAAAACAGCCTCTTTTTTTATTGTGGAAATGATAGCTGGAAAATTATCTGATCTAATTTTTAAATGGTGTCCCGCAAGTAACCCAAACTCTTTCGTGTAATTTTGTTTAGAATTTAGTGTATATTTCTCATTTTAAATAAGAGAGTATAAAATACTGACAGTAAAGAATATTTTGATATAGGAAAATGTGATATAGGAACCGCTGAAATCTAAACTAACGCTTGACATTGCAAGATAGTGTGTTAATTTAACGGGAAAAAGATAGAGTGCTTGTTCATCGAGAAGTGTCTTTTAGTATCTTACGGGATTCGGCTGTGAGTTCTCCAGCGAGGATGAGCGTTGTCCGGGAGCACTACCCATTGGGCAGAATAACCCGCAGAAGTGTCCATACGGTCTTTATGCCGAACAATTGTCGGGCACAGCGTTCACTGGTGAATAAAAATCCTTTTATTCTTGAATTTGTCTTTAAAAAACACTTCCTATTTTAATTATACGTTTTGATTTGATTCCTACACAGTTTCGACTTTTACGGTTGTCAAACAAAAAGTCAGTCAGTATAAATTTAGAACTTAAAAAAATTTAATTTCATCTAAAATTTGTCAATCAAGGTGTAAATTTATAAAGTGAAATAGATGGAAAATTTACGCTTTGAAAAAGGTAAACTTATTGTTAGCTCGAGTGCGATTACATTTCTGTCTCGAGTCTTTAACTTGTCTCTTATCAAATTTTGATAAAGAGAAGTCTTAAGATAATATGAATTCTGTAGTAATAAATGTCACTTGGTTTAAATTTTTTATCAACGCGATACTGAATCAATAGTTCAATTTTTTTACTTCCTTAATATATTGTATAATACTAGACATTAATTATTATTTAAAAATGCCAATTATTTTCATTTTTTAGCTCCGCGTGGACAAAATAAAAGATCATGGTTCTATCGAATAAGACCATCCGTTGTTCACAGCCCGTTCAAACCTTTCATTAAAATTCATGGAGCCGAATCTTATGTAAAAAACGATTGGAACGATACTCATCCTAATCCTAACCAGGTAAATTTTCGTAATATTACATTCAAGGATTCGGTGCAACAACGATTTAACTAGACGATTAATAGATATACATTTAACTTTTTTTTAGATCTTTTTTTTCTTTTTTTTTTGTCTTTTTCCTCCACGGTTTTTTTTAAGTTCACAGAAAAATAAAATATATCTCTGTTGTACTGAATATTTTCAATCTACGAACTATCGGAAGGTTGTTCGCGTTTCAGTTAAGATGGAAGACCTTTGACGTCCCGACTCGACGAGATCCCGAAGTCGACTTTATCGAGGGTCTTCACACTCTCTGCGGTGCCGGCGATCCCAAGATACGCCAGGGCGTTGCGGTACACGTGTATTTATGCAACGCTTCCATGAAGGATAGGGCTTTCTACAACGCTGATGGCGATTTTCTCATCGGTAGGTGGTTTTAAGAAATGCAACATCTACTTTTTTTTCTAAGGAAAAAAAGAATATACATATGTCAAATTTTGATTCCGGTTGCAGTGCCACAGTTGGGCGATCTGCAGATTGTCACCGAGTTCGGCAAGATGCGATGCGAGCCGAACGAGATATGCGTCATTCAGCAAGGTATGCGATTCTCCGTGACCGTCTTTGGCCCGTCCAGGGGTTATATCCTCGAGGTCTTCGACAATCATTTTCAGCTGCCCGAATTGGGACCAATAGGTAATTCGATTCGAAGAATTAATTGTGGAAGTAGCTTATAACACTTTTTTTGTAGAAACTTAAGAAAATTAATCCACATTCCCAATTCTCTCAACGTTAATGGTAAATAAAACTTTCGTATTTTATCTTCGAAACCAAGCTGTTGAAAAACAACATAATGTTGTTATGCTGTCGTTGAACAATTACATCTCTTCCACTAGGGAGATTCGATACATTCGCATTTCCTTAATAAGCGGATTAATGAGCTGGGCTGTGAATTAAATGCGCAGGGGCGAACGGTTTGGCGAGCCCGAGAGACTTTCAGACACCGGTGGCTTGGTACGATGATCGCGAGATCGATTACGAGATCATATGTAAATATCAGGGAAAGCTGTTCGTGGCCAATCAAGGTCACAGTCCCTTTGACGTCGTCGCATGGCACGGTAATTACGTACCGTACAAATACGATCTCAATAGGTTCATGGTCATCAATTCCGTTTCCTTTGATCACTGCGTGAGTATAAACAATATACATATACATAACGCAAGGGAAAAGCTTATTAACGATTTAATATTATTTTCAATAGTAAATTGCGTTACTGCTTTTTCTTTAATTTTCTTTAGCATTTTACATTTTTGTGTTTTAACGTAACAAACATACATACGTGCGATAAGTAAGATTTTTTTAAATTCTTCTACATATCCATCGGATGTTTCGGATTTTATCATGCTCATTCTCGGAATGTTAAGTAGCTCAATTAATTCCGCAGGATCCTTCCATCTTCACCGTGTTGACGTGCCCCACTAACAAGCCTGGAACCGCCGCGGCCGACTTTGTTATCTTTCCACCCCGATGGTCCGTACAGGAGCACACTTTCCGACCCCCTTATTATCATCGTAAGTATATTCCTAGAAAGTACATACCTTTTGCGTTCATTATACGCGCCGATGTACAGATGAAACTGACCTGTGTAAACTTTTCTTAACGCGATTTAACGAGGGAAATTAAAGTGTATGCCAATAATATTTAATAAGATTACTGGATTACTTCTATAAGTGCTTCATAATTTCATGTAGTTTGTTTAAATTTATAATTAAGCAAGAAAAAAATGCTAATTTGATAAATATCGTTCCAAATTATAGGAATATGTAAAAAATTGTAGAAATTATAGTTAAAGATTAGATATTGTATGATATTTAAGGGACTTTATTAGATATTATATTTTTATATAGATATTGTATTTTTAAGGGTATTTAAGGTAAACGTCTTAGATACTTGACATATCTTTCAAGTCTCTTTTAAACTGGTTCTTTGGTTTGCTTGGTAACCGCTTGGTATATCTTGATTAAACTACCGATTCGACGATCCGTGACGCGTTTACTAAACACGGTATACCACCAAGAAATTGCGAATTCTGCGGCTCTTTTCCCTGTCGCCGATCCCGTGGGGTCGATTACACGCGGCAAGAGTTCGAGCGCGAGTGCACCGTCGTACTCGACTCGGCGGCGTCTTCGTTCCAGAAGAGCGCCCCTGAAAATTGTGAAACCGAGTTGGCTCGGAGAAAACTTGAAATTTTTCCTGGCGACCGATCGCACAATGTCTCTTTCCCCGGTAGGTCGTTTCACCGATTTCCTGTCACGCCGATCGCAATATGCCGATCGATTATGACGAGACGGGACGGACCACTTTCGTTCGATGTCGCGATTATTCTCGTCATATTCCGCTGCGTTATCGCGCTCTCTTGTTGAGAAAGTCCGTCGCGTGCAAGGAGAAAGACGGGTAGGCACGATGTGCCTATCAACGAGGTTGCATTCTTACGAGTTGAGTAATTGAAAACCACAAGAAGCGGCCATTATCGGTGTCTTCAATGTGTACCATTCCGTGGTACAGAAGTTACGTGCAAAATTATAGGATCGATCGGCGAGTAATTGTGACAGCGGACTATAAACGCGCTGTGATAGTTTCCAATCGTAAAGTTAATGCCGATTATCGGGAATCTTATTAAAATTGACGAAGGCTCGCTTAATAGCTGTGATAAATAAGTGGAGAGTAATTGGCATTTTTGTTATCGGTGAATATCGAAAGTGTGTATACATATATATATATATATATGCGTTTATTATGAAGGAAACTATATATACTTATTCCGTAATTATTCTGAAATCGATGGAAAACGGCTACGAAAACGTGACTAAAAATTGTATCCTTGTGAGACACTTTTATTACTTTTTATAAAAGTATTTTATGAAATAAAATTCAATGATAATTGGCTAAAGATAACTTCTCTTTAATCTTAATTTTATGAGTAAAGATTTCTAATATAGATTTTCTATCATTTATACTTCTATTAATTTTATACTTCTTACTTAATTCTTCAATTCAGTTAATTCACTTCGTATTTAGTTCTATTTCATTTTTCTTATTTTCAATATTTCTAGAACACTGGAATTTAATTAATATAATAGTTCAATTAATTAAATCTTTATATACATTGCATTGATATTTATACAATTTTGCTAATGTGAAACCGCGCAACAACGTACGAGGCTACAAGCAATACATGTCTCGAAATATGTTTTAGCACCAGTAAGAGTAGCCGTTCGCTGCTTTCTCCGAGATTTGATAACCAGTATAGCGGCCTATTCAATGCGGGCCATTCTCCACGTTAATGAATAAATCGGCGGCGCGTGGAGAGCGATAATATGCAAAATACACGTAATTTCCATTGCAGATCCGGCCGCTGCGTCTTGTTGCGCGATCGCGAATCGCTCGTGACGTATACGCGCCCGCATGTCGACTTGTTGATGGCATCCATCGACGATGAGGATATTGAGGATTAACGTTGACGGATTAAGTCGGTCCATTGTTGATATTAAATGAATCATTCAGCATCTGCCAACACCGAGTTATGCGTTTCGCGAGAAGTTTTGTCGATATAATGATATTTGACATTTATAAAGTCAAATCGTAGCTGTTATTTACAAAGAATTTTATCGGCGAATGTTGGAACTTGTATGAGCGAGTATTGATACATTCCAATAATTTTTTCTTGTATTTTTTTAACAAGACGCGAATATTTCGTAGAATTGATTTGCACTATTGACGCAGTTAACGATTCAGCGCGGTTTATTTTGAAATTTTAACTACTTTAGATAATTCGAAAGAGACAATGAGCTATTTTTATCTTTCTTTATCTTTTTTTAGAAACGTAATTTATGTTATACTTGTGGCTTATAAATAAAATACTAAAAAGTAACTTTTTTCTAATTGCTAATAATTAATAATATTATTAGGTATTTACTATATGTTTGTCTATCTTTTTCTTTATCTAATGTCTTTTACTATAACTTATATTCGTAACATATAATTCGTATATTCAATAACTCTGGCATTCTGCTATCGGATTCTCAGGAAACTGCATGAGCGAATTTATGGGATTAATAAAGGGCCGCTACGAGGCAAAGGAGGATGGTTTTTCTGCCGGTGGTGCATCGCTACATTCCATTATGACTCCGCACGGTCCCGATAAACAATGCTTCGAGGCTGCGTCCAATAGCGAGCTGGTGCCAGAACGGATCGCTGACGATACACAGGCCTTTATGTTCGAGACCTCGTATAGCATGGCCGTGACAGAATGGGCCAGTAAGCTTTGCAATAAGCTGGACGACGACTACTACAAATGCTGGCAGGGTCTACAAAAGCATTTCGATCTCACTGATAAGCAGGCCAAAATTGCTTAACAAGTATGTTGAACAACATATCCACGTCTCTATCTTAACGTATTCACGAGGGAGACACTGTTGTCAGCTCTTAAAATAAATTTTTTACATCTCTTTTTCTCTCTTATTATTTTTGGACATTTTATTTTAGCAACTCTGTGTCATCTTCGATAAAAGAAAAAAAAAATATTTCGATGATTTATTTTGATAAAAAGAAAAAAACAAGCAAGTGAGAGCTTTTTTTTGTTTTTTCTTTTAATCGCAACTAAAAGTCTTTCAGATATTTCTTACTAATAAATTATTATTATTATTGGTAATATAAACATAAACAAATATTGATATTTTTGTTATTGAAGGAGTGCGCTTTGCGATCTTTCTCTTCTTTG